>NC_050578.1:22478987-22782320 GCF_011100635.1 Trichosurus vulpecula
TTGTATGTCTGCCAAACTTTGTCCATTAGCTGCCCAACATAAAGTCATGTATATATTTTGCAAGGTAAGGGAGGATTTGGATGTATTTATTTAAGAGAGAAAATTCAAAAGAATGATGTGAAAATCATTTGTAGGTTTTGTCTTCATTCTATAACTGCTATTAGGAGCTCAGCATATATTTAATCAATTAAATGATTTTAAGAAACCAGCTTTATGCCAAACCACTTGCTAAGTGCTTGGTTGATGGAGAAATAAAGATGAATAATATGATTCTAGAATCATAGAATTTCAGGTGAAAAGACAATTTGAAGACATCTAGCATAATCCCTTCATTTTTAGAGATTAGGAAACAGGTATAGAAAGAAATAATTTGTTCCTGAATGAAGGACAAAGGAATGAACAAATAAAAGTTATCCTATCAAGTAGATTAGATAAAAGGAACATAGAACAATAGATTTAGAGCTGGGAGGCAACTCAGAGGTCATCTATTCTAACCTTTTCATTTTACAAATAAAGAAATTGAGACCTAGGGAGGATAAATGACTTTCCAAAGGTCACACAGGTAAAAGATAAACAATGCAACTGAAATGTTAAGTTGATAAATGTTCTGATTTTTCTTCAAATATTTTAATCTTCGGGGCAGCTAGGTGGCGCAGTGAGTAGAGCACCGGCCCTGGAGTCAGGAGGACCTGAGTTCAAATCCGGCCTCAGACACTTGACACATGTACTAGCTGTGTGACCTTGGGCAAGTCACTTAACCCCAATTGCCCTGCCAAAAAAAAAAAGCAAAAAAAAAAAAAAAGAAATATTTTAATCTTCGTAGGGTTAACTTATGTAAACATATAGCAATGAATTATTTTCAGATGATACCTCAAAAATGAAATTTATCAATGGGGCCATCAGTATAGAATATTGAGGAAATGCATGTATATTTCCTTTTCTTCATATAAGCGCAAATCTTGCATTTTAGCCTGTAAAATATGCAATATAAATATGTATATATAATGTACATTATATCTATAATTAGTCTTTCTACACACAGATACATAAAGACAGATATACAGATAGACATACAGATAGACAAACAGATAGACAGACAGACAGACAGATAGAGAGATCCATTCATATGTACCTATCCACTGCAAAGTGTTATATAAAGAAGTCAGTATAACCTCTATGTCTTCCATAATTCTACCTCTCAGATCATGAGGTCAAGGAACTTTCTGAAAAGATAAAACCACACCTTTAAAGTTTTCTATATTGAATGCATAAAAAAGAAAATCATTCCTTCTACCATGAAATTTCAACTTACTTATTCACAGTACACCACCTTCAAAGACCAACCTGGCAAAAGAATTTTCAGTGAATAATTTATAAGTCCAAAGTAAAACCAAGGGTGCAATCCAATGTATATAAATGTTATCTCTAAGTACATAGGACTCAGACAACACATCAAAGTAAGAAAACAAACAACCATAAAGCCCTAAGCTTACATTCCCTTTTTCAAAAAGTTCTTTAAGAAGTGTTCAGGTCTTGAATATGGAAACATGATAATCTTGCAAACAAGATGTTTTGTTGTTTGGATTTGTTTTTACTGTTTCCAGGGCAGGTGAGATTAGACTCTTTTCTGTTGTTTAATTTAGTTTTATGTATTTTCTGAAAAAAACTAGTATGTAATGCTTCACTATGTCTCTAGTGATAATTGCATTTGCATAGCACTTGAACATTTTAAAGCCCTTTATATAGGTAGCAAGATCTTCAATATGCACCCCACCCCATGACTTTGAGTGTCCTTACTTTTTCCCAGATTCAGGATGGTGCTTTTTGGGGTCAACAGGTATTCAAAAGTCTGACTCAAGACCCCATCTAATATCTAACAAGTGAAATCAAATGTGATACTTGAAAATTTAAGTAAAAGTCATTTAATGAAGATGACATTGCAAAGGAAATAAAGGAGATTGCACTAATTAGCCTCACTCTTGATATCCATATTTCATGGATGGCTTCATCAAATGTCTCAAGTATTAGTCACTATCTATATCTCATCTAGCAGGAAGATGTTACAGCTAGTATTAAATAATGGCAATAGTATTAAAGATCATCATCAGTAGTAGTGCCTCTGTGGGGCCACATCAAATCTTGGGTCCACTAGCTCTTTAGATTGGTCTCAGATAAAATGATTCAATCCAATCCAATCAAAGCAACATTTGTTAAGTGTTTATTATGTGCCAGACACTATGCTAAATTCTCTGGATAGTAGTAGTAGTAGTAGTAGTCGTAGTAGTAGTAGTAGTAATAGTAGTAGTAGTAGTATAAAAGACAGTCCCTGCCCATAAGAAGTCTCTGTTCTAATGGTGGTCTTCTTCTTCTTCTTCTTCTTCTTCTTCTTCTTCTTCTTCTTCTTCTTCTTCTTCTTCGTCTTCTTCTTCTTCTTCTTCTTCTTCTTCATTCTTCTTTTTACCATCCTACTTCATATCTCATTCCTCATGTCTTGCCATTCAAGAGGCTATTTTGAAGCACTCTTCCAAACTTCCCTCCTTATTCTTTGCTATACAAAATCAAATGCCGTTTTCTTAACATTATATTTCTCTTCCAAAAATCTGAAGTTTATACCGTGTCTCCTTAGAAATATTGGATTTAATTTGAGCTTCACAGATGTTTAGCTGAAGAAACTAAGGCTCAGACATGTTCAACAGGCTTCCCTTAGTCATAGCTAGTAAATGTCTAAGGAAGGAGTTGAACACAAGTCCTTCTGACTCCTATCCAGGCTGTCTATGCAATATGTACCACTGCCTATATTCTACGAATCCAGGTGAAGAGTGTTCCATCCATAATTCTCTAGCTTGCCCTGCCATACCCAGCCCCATACAGCCTCCTTTGTTTCTAGAAGACATTATTTTTTCCTATTTCAAAGGATTCTTAGTTTTTACCCTTGAGTAGATATCCTGGAGACCAGCAAAGTGAATAACTAAGAAACTCATTGGCTAGCTCCTAGTATCACTGCCATAAATTCCTAGAAATTCTTTCCATACACAATTAATGACAAAGCTGAAGAAATAAATGCCCCTGTAAGTACCTTTGAACTGTACATACCTTCACGCCATGCAATGCCAACAAAAGCTGCCAGAAATACCGAGGCTCAGATTTGAAACTACTGTATGTTATGAAGTACAGTGTTTTTACTGTAAATACAAAATCATTACATAAATTTTGGCTTGGCATTAGCATAGAATTTCCAACAATTTCTGAAATGGCCCTAATGTATTACATTGTAATGGCAAGCAAAGTAAAACTTTTTGTTGTCTTTTATTTTGGAGTGCTTCCCAACACTAAGGCAATCAAATGCCTTTGATTAAGTCTTGTCTTTGTTTGTAGGAAGGCCCACACCCTTTTGCTAGTTAGGTCACAAGAGATGTGAAACCTTTAAGAGGTGTGAAACTCTCAAGAGGTGTGAAGTACTTGGGCCCTGCAAAAGGGTTTATACACCCAAAAGATAGCCAATGAATTCAGAGTCAAGAGTTGAGAACTCTCAACTGTGGGAGGAGAGGTTTTGCTTTGGGGACTCACTCATTGGAAGAGTTTTGGTGTGGAGACTCTGGGTAATCATTAAGGAGTCCCCCAGCTTTGAAAAACCTAGATGTTGGTGCTTCTCTCTCAAGAAACTATGTATGTATAGCTTCATTCAGACGGCTAGAAGCCTGTCTGTTGATTTGGGTTATTTGCTCTATTTATATTTTATTTGTTTGTAATTTCTGTTTGTATTTGCTCTGAAGTTCAGGGTGGTGGCTTTTCCCCTCGAACTAAGTGAATGATATATGTATGTTTAATTAAAGTAATATTGTTAACCCCTTAAAGTTGCTCTCCTTAGAAAAGCAGATCACAGAGCCTGTGTTAGCAACCCTCCTGTGTGCTGGTGTTGTTGGTTTTGTTGTTGGTTCAGACACCAAAAGCCTGAAGGGGGAGAAAGTTGGAGGCAGAGACTGAAAAAGAGAAAAAGTCAGAGAAACTGGTCTACTTTCACAATTTTGCCTAGGGCCAACCCCAACCTTTTAGCTCAGTTGATTCAGGTCAAATGTTTACTGTAAATTTGGAATGACCTACTTTATTGAGGCCTTTTTAAATTCATCATTGTGTGCATCTCCAACTTTCCCCCCTTCCATTAAGGTTATTCTTGAAATAGTAGACATATTTGGAAGTTCTATATATTCAGTTTCATGATTAGAACACCTAGAAGAATGTTTCCATTGTCCTTAATGGCTCCAAATCTAGCCCAACATTAGATAGAAGGATTCAAATCTTTTCCTGAATTAAAAGTAAGAAAAAAGTTATGAATGGGTTATGTAGATTTCATTTGTCCCTTTTCTGTGGTTTTCCAGTTATAACAGGGAAGTATAAATAGGACTTTAGCAGTTGCTTTCCTCTCTTCTGAACCCCCAGCAGCTGTTTTCTGAACTAGCTTGAGTGACTGTTTTAAGCATAATGATCTCTTCCAACTCAAAATTCTCAATCCTGTCCAACTTTTATGGTCAAAAGTTAAGCAGAGTTGGGTGAATAGTACTTCCCCTTCTACTCCCCTCAGTCCCACACCTCCACAATATCTGGAGAAATGTTTGTGTTGTTTAGCAACATGGGATTTAATTTGCAAACAATAGACCTGGATGAATTCCTAATTCTTACACTTACTAGTTATGTGTCCATGGCCAAGTTATTTACTCTGTCTCAGCTTCAGTTTATTCTCTTGTAAAAAAATGGGTAATATCATTTGTACTTCTAACAGGATGTACGTGAAGAAAATAATTTGATAAAGCCATCACGATAGAGGCACTCAATGAAGTGACATCTATGCAATGTTGCCTCTCTGTTAGGAGGTAACATGTTTCCTCATTGGTCCTTTGGAATCTTGACTGGTCTTGGAGACTTATCATTGCTTAGAGCAGTACTTCTTAAACTGTGGGTTGTATTTGGTGACAATAAAAGGTTTCTGAATGCCCAATGACCAAAACTTAATTCGAAATCAAACACATAATGAATCTGAGGTGTTTCTGGCAGCACTTGCCCACGTTGCATTCCTCAATTTCACTGCACCCTTGGTTATGAATGCAAGACATGCACACTTTGCATTGCACATGCCTTCACACCATGCAAGACCAACAAACACTGCCAGAAACATCTTGGATCAGATGTGAGACTACTGAATGTTAAGAATTTCAGTGTTTTTACTGTACACAAAAAATCATTAAAGGGATTTTGGCTTGGGATTATGACAGAATTTCCAATAATTTCTGAAATGGCCCTAACCATACTTCTGTCATTTTGCACTATGTATTTATGCAAAGTGCCATTCTCAGCATAGATGATTATAAAATTAAAAATATTGATCAACTCTGGAAAACACTGAAGATGCTCTACATCCTGTAGTATCAAATATTCCACCAAGATTTAATTCTTTATGTAAAAATAAATCAGCATATCCATCTCATTAGTATGCAAATTTGCTTTTGTTTTTAATAAATGGTAAAATTATATTATATATATATAAAAAAGAATTGTTTTGAAATAAATTTCTTCATGATTTATGATTTGCATGCCTATTTTACATACCTATATACCCAGGGTTGAATAAAAATTTTTCAGATAAAAAGGGGTTACGGGTGGAAAAAGTTTAGCAAGATCTGATCTTTCACATTTGATCCTTTTTTTCTCTTTTCCTTCCTTCCTTCTTGTCTCTCTCTTTTCTTCCCTTGGTCTCTCCTCTCCTTCCATCCTTCCATCCTCCCTTCCTTCCTTCCTTCCTCCCATCTTTCTTTCTCCCTCTCACCTCTTCCTTCTGTTATCCCTGAAGAATACCAAAGAAGAGCAAGCTGAGCATGGTGGAAACAACATTAAGTTTTATGTCTTATGTCAGAACAAGTGACTCTGAATCCTGTCCCTGCTACTTTGCATTTGTAGGGACATTACATCTGCAGACCTCAGTTTTCTTATCTTTCTAATCTTTAAAGAATTGCACTAGTGCAGTGATTGTGGTACTTTTTTACTCATGACATAAATATTTTCTGCATTAAAGAATCATAACACACAAGAAATTTCACTTATCACTGCTATAGAAGGGCTACATGCATTTCCTTTTGATAAAAAGTAACTATTTTCTTGAATTCTTTTCAAGTTCACATTATGAAGTATTCTAAGTTTAGTTCGTATGTTAAATAGCAAATGTTGTTTATTCATTGAATTCTGTAGTTACATTACTATATATGACAGGAAAATTACATTTGTTGTAAACAAATATTCCTATACTATCTTGTATCAGGAAGGACCTAATACACAAAATTTCATGGCACAGCTAACAAAACTCAAAACAGACTAGTGGGCTGTGGCCCACCTTTTGAAAACCATTGGAATATATGCCCTCTAAAGTGTCTTTCAACTTTGAATTCTAGGACCTTCTTTCATTCTTTGGTCTTAGATGCAAGAGCTGCCCTTCATTTTTTTTTCCTCAGGCCCCAATTAATGAACAAACTATTTCTTTAAAAGATTAATCAAATAGTCTGAACAGTTATAATGTTTTAAAGGCTCCTAGTAATTAAGGTAACTGCAGGAATGTGTCAGAGTCACTACTGAAAAACAGATTGTTTTCTTTTTGATGATGAGTTCAGCTTGGAAAGCATCTGAGAGCCTTGAGTGATAGTGAAGGAAGCTGCTTATTCCATAGATAAGGCACTTTGCCACTGGGGTAGCACAGGGACTCCCATCCTATCCTGGCTTCCAGTTCATTTCTACTTTCATTTCAAAGTATTGATTATGATCTTTAAAACTGTACACGGAATGAGACCTGATTGCCTGAAGGATTACATTGCCCTGATAATCTGTAGACTACCAAAATTGTGATTGGCTATCTTTTCAATGGACTCCTAGAGTTTTCTTTTCTGGGGCTACTTACCTATAAAACCAGCTTCCCTTGTAGATTTGCCCAAGTTTATTTGAGTGGTTTTCAGGGGACAATTTTCTTTCATTATTCAAGCCTCCTGGGGCTGTTTGAGATTTCATTTATTTAATGAGGTGCTTGATTGTTCTTTTAGAAGTATTCTATAATAACGTATTCCTGAATCCAGCTCTATTATTTCTGTCCTAAGACAAAGTTCCACACAGTTTCCTCTGAAATTTTAAATTCAAATCAACAGTTACTTGGAAAAGAACTCCTGTGTGTAGAGTCCCAAGCTAAGCACTGAGAAAGATGGTATGTTTGGAGGAGACACAGCTGCTGGCCTTGGGAGCTTATAGTCTAGGAAAGGAAAATTGTAAATTATGCAAATACATTGTAAATACATACACATACATATGAATACACGCGCACAGACAGATAGATTGATAGATAGATAGATAGGCAGTTGCAGCATTGTAACAAACAAATCAGGTTTGCATTCCATAGAAATTGATTAGGATGCCATTCTTTGTAAAATTAATATTTAAATTAATAAACATTTTCCCTTCCACTGAGAAATAAAAAAAGAAAAGGAAATCCCTTTTTATCAAATGTAGATAGTCAAATAAAAGAAATTCCCACATTGACCTTGTCTATTTGCGTGTCTTCTTCTTTGTCGTATGTCCATCACCCTTTTTTCAGGAATTCAATATTTCATCATTGACCCTTTGGCCAATGACTTGTCTGGTCATTACATTGATTAGAGATCTCAAATGTTTCAAAGTTGTTCATTCTTACAGATATTTCTATAAGATACTTTACATTCCTTGATTTCTTTCTCAGCAGGAAAATAATCTAAATCACATTATATTAAATATAGGTTATTTCATGAGGGTGAACCATAACCTGTTCCAGGAATTATATAGTATCTTTAATCAGTGACAAAATTTCTTCCTCTTTAGAGAGCAGAAGTGTTGTTAAACATCATCCTTAAAGTCAAAGATTTCCCATTCCCACAGAGGCTCTAACCATGGTAAAAATTCTACAAGCATGTTTATACATCCTGAATTACAATTTAAAACAAAACAAAGAAGTCACAGTTTTAACAATAGGTATCTATTGTATATTGTATAATATTGTATATATTCAAGCATAACATTCAATGGATTCTAGTTTTGTAATTTGTAATACTTAATTATTTAATAGATAATTCAACAATCATTTTTAAGTAGGTCCTTCTCCTAAATGTTGAGGATAAAATACCAAAACATCCTTTCCTTTGCCCTCAAGAAGCTTTGTTTCTACTGGTTGGACATAAAGTATGCACAAATAAGTAAATACAAAATAATACTTTACTCAGGTTAGGAAACTAGGTAGGGTGGGGAAGGAGAATTAGAAAAGTCCTCATTTTCCAAATAGTGCCTGTTTTACGTTTTAAAGGGAAATAGAGATTCTAAGATGTAGGTTTAAGAGAGGAGAGTATTCCAGATATGGGGCACAACTTTTGCAGGCACAGATGCGAGAAACAGACTGTCATATACAAGAATATTGATATCTAGTTTGAGTGAAATGCACAATCCATTAAGGGGGGTAATCTGAAATCATTCTGGAAAAATCAGATGGAGGAAGATTGTGAAGGACTTTAAGTGAGAAAGGAATTTCTACCCTAAAGGTAATTGGAAATCACTGAAGCTTTTTTGAACTAGGAGTGATGAGGGCCCAGTCTCTGGGAACCCCCTTGAATCTGGAATACAGTCTCTGGGAGCCCCCTTGAACTGTCCTTGAATCTTCCAACTGGATCTGGCCTTCCCCTAATGCCACAAGCCTCACATTATCATTAGGCCCAAATCTCTACCTAGCCTCACCCTTTATTGTCCAGCTACTTCCCCACCCTTGATATATCAGTATCCATGCCTTCAGCTATTTCCCATCCTTAATTCCATTCTCTAGGTTCCTGGACTCTGACCCCACCTTATCTTCCTTAGACTTCCCCTCAAGACCCACCCTAAACCCCTCCTCTAGTCACCCCAGACCACCCCTCAATCCCTCCTACAATCTTTGTGTATATAATCTCCATCTTGCCTCCATGAAGGTGCTCAGATTCAATCTAATTCAGTAGGTTGAATCTGGCCCGCTTGTGGAAACAGGTGTCACAAGGGGGGAAGGGGGGATTTCTTAAGACAGCCCATTATGGTGAATCCCTAATAAACTTTGTCTTTTCCCTTGGCTGAGAAGGCTTGAGTCGAATTCTTTCGGCAGGACCCGGTGCGTCAATATTTTGGGGTGTCCAGCACCCCTCAACCTTTTACCTCTTCATTTTTTTGGTGCGTTGGCCGGGAACGACTGCTAATCTCAAGTTCTTCTCCAGCCAGGACTGGAAGGTAAGCCTCTCCCTAACCCAAACCCTTTCTCGCTCTCCAAGCATTTTGGAAGTGCTTTTCGGGCCTGACTTCCCAGGTCCCAGTAGGTCAGACAGCTGCTTGCTGTCTTGGACTCAGCCTGATGCTCTCAGTTCGGTCCAGTGGTTTATATTCAAGGCCATGGACCTGGGCACACCTTCTGAAGCATAGAGGACAAGGACGGACGCCCTATCCGGAAGTGCGCCCCAATTTTTCCAATTCTCTCAGCGCTAGGAAATGGGAAAATCTCAGGTACCTTTTTGTGTTTGTTTTTTCCTGTCTTGCTTTGTTCCTTTTTGAGGCTTACTCCCAGATCCTCCTTGCAGAGGAAGGGCCTTCCAGTCCCCTGGGCTCACAATGGGTCAAACTTCCTCGATTCCTAAAAATTCGCCCTTAGGCTGTCTTTTACAAAATTGGAAAAAGTTTAAGTTCTCTAAAGAACTTAAAAAGAAAAAGCTGATATACCTTTGCAATACCACTTGGCCACAATATCGCCTAGAAGGCCATGAAGAGTGGCCTTATTTTGGGACTTTACAGTATAATACTCTTTTACAGTTAAATTTATATTGTCAGCGAGAAGGAAAATGGACAGAAATTCCTTACATAATGACCTTCGTGGAGCTCTCTCGGAACCCCGTTCTCAGAAAAGATTGTAAGATGCTCATAGCTAGAGCACCCCCACAAAGGGGCAATGAGGGTCAACAGGACATTTTGGATAACCCCTTCCTTATGGCTCCCAGGGCTTCAGCCCCAGCCCCTTCTCCTGCTCCCCAACCTCCTCGGAGCACCCTTGTTTCCTGTGCTCCCCCTTCCGTGGCCATCCCCTCTTTCTCTTGGTTTCCCGTAGTGCAATCCTCTTATCCTGCCTCCTTCACAGTCCAAGTCTCCTACCCTGCATCTCCTCCCATGGCCCCTGCCCCCTTGGCGACCCCTGCTCAGGTCCCAGCCAAGGGTCTTGTTGAGGTGCCTCCCTCTGTGGCCCCTTCCCCTGAAGGGACCCCTACTCAGGTTCTGGCCTCATGGCCTGCCCCTATTTCAGGCCCTGCAGTATCTACCACCATGGGCCCTACCCCTGAGGCAACCCCTACTCAGGTTCCAGCCTCGGGCCCTGCCCCCAAGGCAGTACCTCCTCCCCTGGCCCCTCTCTCTGAGGTGGCTCCCATTCAGGTCTCTTTGGTTTCTCCCTCTCTGACCCCTACCCCTCCTCAGGTACTAACTGATCTTCTCCCTTGCCAGCCAGATGACCTGGCCTTGCAGTCTAATCTACCTCAGTCGGCAGCTCCCAGCCCCTCCCTCACCAGAAGCGGGACTTCTTATATCTCTCCCCTAGCTCCAGGTCCCACAGCGCCTTCAAGGCTTTTTCCCTTGAGGGAAATGCCTGCCTCCCCTGCTGGGACAAGGAGAGTGCATGTTCCATTCTCCATTTCAGATCTCAACCAAATTAAAGAAAAACTGGGGAGATACTCAGAAGATCCCACTAAGTTTACTGAGGGTTTTAGGGATCTGTCCCTGCAATTTGAACTTTCTTGGTGTGATTTGCATATCCTCTTCTCTACCTGTTGTACCACTGAGGAGAAGAGGAGAATCTGGGAACATGCCCAAAAATTTGGGGATCGTTTGGCTAGCAATAACCCCATAAAATATCCCCCAGGAACAGCTGCCATTCCCACTAGTGACCCAGGATGGAATTATCAAAGGAGTGAGGATAGAGAAAAGAGAGACCATATGGTAATTTGCCTGTTAGAAGGCCTAAGAACAGCATTTCAAAAGCAAATAAATTTTCAAAAAATCAGGGAAGTTACTCAGGGAGAAAAAGAAAACCCTGCTCTTTTCCAAGCCCGGCTAGTAGAAGCTATTAAGAAGTATACAAATTTGGATCCTGATTCTATTGAAGGGGCGGCAGTACTTAACATGTATTTCATTAATCAGTCTGCCCCAGATATTAGGAGTAAACTGCAGAAATTGGCCATGGGACCCCAAACACCTCAGGTCCAGTTGCTGGAGACGGCCTTTGGAGTCTTCAACAACAGAGACCTAGTTGCAGCAGAGGAAAAGAAATGCAGGGAAAGAGCTAGAGACAGAGAACACGCTCAATTCTTGGCTTTTGCCATGGCCAGGAAAAGATCCAAGGAGCGCCCCTCCAGGGAGCCCCCTTGGAAGCCCAGTGGCTTGGGCAGTGGGGAAACCTGCCTTCGATGCCACAAGGAGGGTCACTGGTCTAAGGAGTGCCCCTCTAGGGCGCCCCCCTGGAAGAAGCCTCTAGGATCCAGGCCTCTAGGGCCGTGCCCAGCATCTAACCAGGAGGGACATTGGAGGTGTCCCGAGGCTGGAAAAGTGGTAGAGCCTCCTCCCAGTACCCTGTCCTCCAGTCTTCTCAAGACTCGGAAGGAGGGGAAAGCCTGGGGCTTGGCTGTGCTCCCACTTTCTCCACCTCTCTCGAAGAGCCCTGGGCAAAATCGAGGCAGAAGGTAAGGTTACCCACTTTATCACGGCTATGTTCTCTTGCTTTAACTAGTGGCTCTGGCCCCACATGCCCCTCAACCCATCAGGTCATGGGCATCAAGGATCTGTTGTCTGAACACTCCTCTGGCCCTGCCCCCTTGGGAAGGGACCTGATGGTGAAATTGGGAAGCCAATTTTCTATAGTTAAACCTCATAACTTCCTTTTCCCTCTGTTTCCCAGACCTCCCCATGTTCCCCCAGAGGCATGGGAGAAGGTTGTTTGGGATCAGGGAATTCCTGGGCAAGCTACTTCTGCCACCCCAGCCATAGTTCCCCTCCATAGCCTTCCATATCCAATTAAGCCCAAGGCTTGGGAGGGACTGCAACCATTAATTGCCACTCAAGGCCCTGGCTCACTCCCTCTAGAGTGGGGCCCCTACCCAGCACAAGCTTCTGCGACTTTGAAAAGTAAACTGACCACCACTCCGGCATTAGCTCTCCCCAATCTAGAAAAACCTTTCACTCTCTATGTTGATGAAAGGAGAGGACAGGCCTTGGGAGTCCTAACCCAGGCTTTAGGACCCGACCCCAGACCTGTTGCCTATTTTTCAGAGCAATTAGACTCTGTGGCTACTGGACGGCCTGCATGCCTCAGGGCCGTAGCCCCTACAGCCACTCTAACTGAGGAAGCTTCTAAACCTCTAGCAGACCAGCCCTTAGGAGCTCTGACTCCCCATCAAGTTCAAAGCACCCTGGAAGCAGATGGCCACCAGTGGCTGGCTAACCACAGGCTCACCGCATATCAAACCTCGCCCTTAGATACCCCCGACCTAATTTGGATGTGCTACACACTCATGAACCCCGAAGCAGTGTGGTACACAGAACAAGTGATTAGGGGAGCTAGGTATGAAATAGTCATCTTTAATTCCCACCAGGGATATTGTTCTTTCTCTGTACTCCTGTACTGCCTGTTTGCTGCTTGTTTGCTTAATCTCTTTGCCAAGTTTGTCTCCTCCAGACTCCAAGCCATCAACTTCCAGATGACTGTGTACCCCTTGAACTGGACCCATCGAGACCCCTTGAACTGGACCCATCAAGTCAGCTCTACGTCCCTTGCCAGCAGGAAGCAGTTTCAGAAGCTGAGATCTTCGTCCCTGACCCCAAAAGAATTTGGGTCCTATTTGTTTGAGGGGGGAATGATGAGGGCCCAGTCTCTGGGAACCCCCTTGAATCTGGAATACAGTCTCTGGGAGCCCCCTTGAACTGTCCTTGAATCTTCCAACTGGATCTGGCCTTCCCCTAATGCCACAAGCCTCACATTATCATTAGGCCCAAATCTCTACCTAGCCTCACCCTTTATTGTCCAGCTACTTCCCCACCCTTGATATATCAGTATCCATGCCTTCAGCTATTTCCCATCCTTAATTCCATTCTCTAGGTTCCTGGACTCTGACCCCACCTTATCTTCCTTAGACTTCCCCTCAAGACCCACCCTAAACCCCTCCTCTAGTCACCCCAGACCACCCCTCAATCCCTCCTACAATCTTTGTGTATATAATCTCCATCTTGCCTCCATGAAGGTGCTCAGATTCAATCTAATTCAGTAGGTTGAATCTGGCCCGCTTGTGGAAACAGGTGTCACAAGGGGGGAAGGGGGGATTTCTTAAGACAGCCCATTATGGTGAATCCCTAATAAACTTTGTCTTTTCCCTTGGCTGAGAAGGCTTGAGTCGAATTCTTTCGGCAGGACCCGGTGCGTCAATATTTTGGGGTGTCCAGCACCCCTCAACCTTTTACCTCTTCATTTTTTTGGTGCGTTGGCCGGGAACGACTGCTAATCTCAAGTTCTTCTCCAGCCAGGACTGGAAGGTAAGCCTCTCCCTAACCCAAACCCTTTCTCGCTCTCCAAGCATTTTGGAAGTGCTTTTCGGGCCTGACTTCCCAGGTCCCAGTAGGTCAGACAGCTGCTTGCTGTCTTGGACTCAGCCTGATGCTCTCAGTTCGGTCCAGTGGTTTATATTCAAGGCCATGGACCTGGGCACACCTTCTGAAGCATAGAGGACAAGGACGGACGCCCTATCCGGAAGTGCGCCCCAATTTTTCCAATTCTCTCAGCGCTAGGAAATGGGAAAATCTCAGGTACCTTTTTGTGTTTGTTTTTTCCTGTCTTGCTTTGTTCCTTTTTGAGGCTTACTCCCAGATCCTCCTTGCAGAGGAAGGGCCTTCCAGTCCCCTGGGCTCACAATGGGTCAAACTTCCTCGATTCCTAAAAATTCGCCCTTAGGCTGTCTTTTACAAAATTGGAAAAAGTTTAAGTTCTCTAAAGAACTTAAAAAGAAAAAGCTGATATACCTTTGCAATACCACTTGGCCACAATATCGCCTAGAAGGCCATGAAGAGTGGCCTTATTTTGGGACTTTACAGTATAATACTCTTTTACAGTTAAATTTATATTGTCAGCGAGAAGGAAAATGGACAGAAATTCCTTACATAATGACCTTCGTGGAGCTCTCTCGGAACCCCGTTCTCAGAAAAGATTGTAAGATGCTCATAGCTAGAGCACCCCCACAAAGGGGCAATGAGGGTCAACAGGACATTTTGGATAACCCCTTCCTTATGGCTCCCAGGGCTTCAGCCCCAGCCCCTTCTCCTGCTCCCCAACCTCCTCGGAGCACCCTTGTTTCCTGTGCTCCCCCTTCCGTGGCCATCCCCTCTTTCTCTTGGTTTCCCGTAGTGCAATCCTCTTATCCTGCCTCCTTCACAGTCCAAGTCTCCTACCCTGCATCTCCTCCCATGGCCCCTGCCCCCTTGGCGACCCTGCTCAGGTCCCAGCCAAGGGTCTTGTTGAGGTGCCTCCCTCTGTGGCCCCTTCCCCTGAAGGGACCCCTACTCAGGTTCTGGCCTCATGGCCTGCCCCTATTTCAGGCCCTGCAGTATCTACCACCATGGGCCCTACCCCTGAGGCAACCCCTACTCAGGTTCCAGCCTCGGGCCCTGCCCCCAAGGCAGTACCTCCTCCCCTGGCCCCTCTCTCTGAGGTGGCTCCCATTCAGGTCTCTTTGGTTTCTCCCTCTCTGACCCCTACCCCTCCTCAGGTACTAACTGATCTTCTCCCTTGCCAGCCAGATGACCTGGCCTTGCAGTCTAATCTACCTCAGTCGGCAGCTCCCAGCCCCTCCCTCACCAGAAGCGGGACTTCTTATATCTCTCCCCTAGCTCCAGGTCCCACAGCGCCTTCAAGGCTTTTTCCCTTGAGGGAAATGCCTGCCTCCCCTGCTGGGACAAGGAGAGTGCATGTTCCATTCTCCATTTCAGATCTCAACCAAATTAAAGAAAAACTGGGGAGATACTCAGAAGATCCCACTAAGTTTACTGAGGGTTTTAGGGATCTGTCCCTGCAATTTGAACTTTCTTGGTGTGATTTGCATATCCTCTTCTCTACCTGTTGTACCACTGAGGAGAAGAGGAGAATCTGGGAACATGCCCAAAAATTTGGGGATCGTTTGGCTAGCAATAACCCCATAAAATATCCCCCAGGAACAGCTGCCATTCCCACTAGTGACCCAGGATGGAATTATCAAAGGAGTGAGGATAGAGAAAAGAGAGACCATATGGTAATTTGCCTGTTAGAAGGCCTAAGAACAGCATTTCAAAAGCAAATAAATTTTCAAAAAATCAGGGAAGTTACTCAGGGAGAAAAAGAAAACCCTGCTCTTTTCCAAGCCCGGCTAGTAGAAGCTATTAAGAAGTATACAAATTTGGATCCTGATTCTATTGAAGGGGCGGCAGTACTTAACATGTATTTCATTAATCAGTCTGCCCCAGATATTAGGAGTAAACTGCAGAAATTGGCCATGGGACCCCAAACACCTCAGGTCCAGTTGCTGGAGACGGCCTTTGGAGTCTTCAACAACAGAGACCTAGTTGCAGCAGAGGAAAAGAAATGCAGGGAAAGAGCTAGAGACAGAGAACACGCTCAATTCTTGGCTTTTGCCATGGCCAGGAAAAGATCCAAGGAGCACCCCTCCAGGGAGCCCCCTTGGAAGCCCAGTGGCTTGGGCAGTGGGGAAACCTGCCTTCGATGCCACAAGGAGGGTCACTGGTCTAAGGAGTGCCCCTCTAGGGCGCCCCCCTGGAAGAAGCCTCTAGGATCCAGGCCTCTAGGGCCGTGCCCAGCATCTAACCAGGAGGGACATTGGAGGTGTCCCCGAGGCTGGAAAAGTGGTAGAGCCTCCTCCCAGTACCCTGTCCTCCAGTCTTCTCAAGACTCGGAAGGAGGGGAAAGCCTGGGGCTTGGCTGTGCTCCCACTTTCTCCACCTCTCTCGAAGAGCCCTGGGCAAAATCGAGGCAGAAGGTAAGGTTACCCACTTTATCACGGCTATGTTCTCTTGCTTTAACTAGTGGCTCTGGCCCCACATGCCCCTCAACCCATCAGGTCATGGGCATCAAGGATCTGTTGTCTGAACACTCCTCTGGCCCTGCCCCCTTGGGAAGGGACCTGATGGTGAAATTGGGAAGCCAATTTTCTATAGTTAAACCTCATAACTTCCTTTTCCCTCTGTTTCCCAGACCTCCCCATGTTCCCCCAGAGGCATGGGAGAAGGTTGTTTGGGATCAGGGAATTCCTGGGCAAGCTACTTCTGCCACCCCAGCCATAGTTCCCCTCCATAGCCTTCAATATCCAATTAAGCCCAAGGCTTGGGAGGGACTGCAACCATTAATTGGCACTCAAGGTCCCGACTCACTCCCTCTAGAGTGGGGCCCCTACCCAGCACAAGCTTCTGGGACTTTGAAAACTAAACTGACCACCACTCCAGCATTAGCTTTACCTAATCTAGAAAAACCTTTCACTCACTCTGCTGTTGAAAGGAGAGGACAGGCTTTGGGAATCCTAACCCAGTCCTCTGACCCCAAGCCAGCTGCCTGTTTTTCAAAACAATTAGATTCTCTGGCTGCTACAGCCACTCTAATTGAGGAAGCTTCTAAACCTCTAGCAGACCAGCCCCTAGAAGCTCTGACTTGCCAGAGCACCCTGGAAGCAGAGGGCCACCAGTGGCTGGCTAACCACAGGCTCACCACATATCAAACCTTGCTCTTAGATACCCCCGACCTAATTTGGATGTGCTACACACTCATGAACCCCGAAGCAGTGTGGTACACAGAACAAGTGATTAGGGGAGCTAGGTATGAAATAGTCATCTTTAATTCCCACCAGGGATATTGTTCTTTCTCTGTACTCCTGTACTGCCTGTTTGCTGCTTGTTTGCTTAATCTCTTTGCCAAGTTTGTCTCCTCCAGACTCCAAGCCATCAACTTCCAGATGACTGTGTACCCCTTGAACTGGACCCATCGAGACCCCTTGAACTGGACCCATCAAGTCAGCTCTACGTCCCTTGCCAGCAGGAAGCAGTTTCAGAAGCTGAGATCTTCGTCCCTGACCCCAAAAGAATTTGGGTCCTATTTGTTTGAGGGGGGAATGATGAGGGCCCAGTCTCTGGGAACCCCCTTGAATCTGGAATACAGTCTCTGGGAGCCCCCTTGAACTGTCCTTGAATCTTCCAACTGGATCTGGCCTTCCCCTAATGCCACAAGCCTCACATTATCATTAGGCCCAAATCTCTACCTAGCCTCACCCTTTATTGTCCAGCTACTTCCCCACCCTTGATATATCAGTATCCATGCCTTCAGCTATTTCCCATCCTTAATTCCATTCTCTAGGTTCCTGGACTCTGACCCCACCTTATCTTCCTTAGACTTCCCCTCAAGACCCACCCTAAACCCCTCCTCTAGTCACCCCAGACCACCCCTCAATCCCTCCTACAATCTTTGTGTATATAATCTCCATCTTGCCTCCATGAAGGTGCTCAGATTCAATCTAATTCAGTAGGTTGAATCTGGCCCGCTTGTGGAAACAGGTGTCACAAGGGGGGAAGGGGGGATTTCTTAAGACAGCCCATTATGGTGAATCCCTAATAAACTTTGTCTTTTCCCTTGGCTGAGAAGGCTTGAGTCGAATTCTTTCGGCAGGACCCGGTGCGTCAATATTTCGGGGTGCCCAGCACCCCTCAACCTTTTACCTCTTCAGGAGAGTTATGATCAAACTTGTGTTTATTTACATTGGCTGCTATATGAAAGATAGTTTGAAAAGAAGAGAATAGAAGTTGTAAGACTGGTTAAGAAGCTATTGTGACAGTCCAAGCAAGAGGGGATTAGCTTTGAATGAGTGTGATGCATTTGTGACTGGAGAGAAGCAAATGCACACTAGAGAATCAACAAGACTTGGAAACTATTTGGAAGTTTAATGAGGGTGGGGAGAGGTTAGGACTGCAGGGGTGGGGAACCTGCAGCCTCAAGCCACATGTGACCTTCTAGGTCCTTGAGTGCAGTCTTTTGACTGAATCCAAGTTTTACAGAAAAAATCCTTTTATTGAGGGGATTGGTTCTGTGAGGTTTGGATTCAGTCAAAGGGCCACACTTGAGGATTGAGAGGGCCATATGTGGCATCAAGACTGCAGGTTCCCCATACCTGGTTAGGGAATGAAGATATGAATCATTCTAGGTTGTGAACCTGGGAGACTAGAAGGATAATGGTGTCCTTAACAGAATTAGAGATCACAAAAAGAGGAGTGGGTTAAGGGGAAGAAACACAGAGAATAACATCTGTTTCTGGGAACATATACAAAAAATATGTTGAAATCAATCTCATGGGAGGCTGAGCCAAGATGGCAGGAAAAAAGTCAGGAAGTCGCCTGAGTTCTCCCCAGTTTTCCTCAGAAAAATAAACAAAAAAAATTACTAAATCAAGCATCTGAATGGATTCTAGAGGAACAGAACCTACAAAAAGACAGAGTGAAGCAATTGTCCAGCTTAATATGACTTGGTAGGATTTCAGGAAAGGTCTATCTCACTTGGGTAGAAGGGTAGTGCAGTATAGCACAGATGGTGCCTGGGCAAGCAAGTGGGAAGCTTTCAACCACAGCACTGATCAGCAACCTAAGCCCTGCGGTTCTGGCTTAGCAGTTGACTGGGCCAGTAGTAGAGTGATGAGACCACCAGTCCCATCCCAGAAGGCAAACTGCCAGCCCCAGAACCCAGAGCACAACAGGTAGGAATAGGCTATGAGCATAAGAAGGTTGGGACAATGCCGCTGTGCCCCAGGAGCAGAGCTCAACCTTAAATGTCACAAATTAGGCTCAAAAATGAGCAAGAAACAGAAAAGAGCCCCAATCATAGAGAGGCCCTATGGTGACAGGGAAGATCAAAACACAAAGTCAGAAAAGAACATTGTCAAAATGGCTATATGTGAAACCTCAAAGGGAAATATGAATTGATTTCAAACCCAAGAAGCTTTCTTGGAAGAGCTCAGACATTAAAAATCAAAGAGAGGTAGAAGAAATATTAGAAGAAATGAGGGATATCCATGAGAGAATCAACAGTTTGGAAAATGAAGAACACAAATTGATTGAACAAAACAATTCCTTAAAAAATACAGTCAACCAAATGGGGAAAAAATCATCTGAAGAAACCAGCTCCTTAAAAAATAGAATTGCCTGACTGGGAAAAGAGGTACAGAAGCTAACTGAAGAAAATAATTCCTTAAAAATTAGAATTGGGCACGTGGACGCTAATGACTCTGTGAGACATCAAAAATCAGTACAACAAAATAAAAATAATGAAAAAAATAGGAAGAAAATGTAAAATACCTCATAAAAAAAAAAACTGACCTGGAAAAATAGATCCAGAGATAATTTAAGAATTTTGGACCGCATGAGGGCCATGATCAAAAAAAGAGCATGGACAGCATTTTTCAAGAAATTATCAAGGACAATTGCTTGCATATCCTAGAAATAGAAGGCAAAATAATAATTGAAAGAATCCACTGATCACCTCCTAAAAGAGATACCAAAAGGAAAACTCCAAGGAATAGTATAGCCAAATTCTTGACTCTAGGTGGAAGAGAAAATACTGTAAGCAGCTAGAAAGAAACAATTCAGATGTCAAGGAGCCACAGTCAGGATTACACAGGATTCAGCAGCTTCTACATTAAGGATTGGAGGGCTTAGAATATAATATTCCAGAAGGCAAAGGAGCTTGGATTACAACCAAGAATCAGCTACCCAGAAAAATAGAGCATAATATTTCATGGGAAAAGATGGATATTCAGTGAAATAAGGGACTTTCAAACTTTCCTGATGAAAAGACCAGAGTTAAAGAGAAAAACCAGTCATCAAATGCAAAACTCAAGAGAAGGAAAAAAAAGCTAAATAGGAAAGAAAAAGCATTTTTTTCATTAAGGTTAGACTGTTTACACCCCTACATGGGAAAATAATATTGTTAACTCTAGAAATGTATCTCTACTAGGGTGGTTAGAGGAAGTATTCATAGATAGAAAGTGTGGGTATAACTTGACTTTGATGTGATGATACACACTAAGGTGTGAAAAAAAGGAATTCACTGGTTGAAAAAAAAGGGGGAGGCAGAATAATGTAAATTACATTACATGACGAGAGGCAAAAAACCTATTAAAGTAGAGGGAAAGAAGGGAGGGTAAGCATTGTGTGAACCTTACATCAGATTTGGCTCAAAGAAGCAATAACATACACATTCAGTTGGGTATGGAAATTTATCTTACCCTACAGGGAAGTAGGGAGGAAAAGGGGAAAGAAAAGGGAAAGGGGCTAATAGAAAGGAAGATAGATTGAGGGAGGCAGTAGTCAGAAGCAGAACACTGGTGGGGAGGGACAGGGTGAAAGGAGAGAGAAAAGTATAAACAGGGGTGGTAGGGGGAATAGGATGGAGAAAAAGACATGGCTAGTAATCAGAAGTGTGAATGTGAATGGAATGGACTCTTCTATAAAACAAGAAGAGAGAGTGGAGTAAATTAAAACCAAAATCCTACAATAAGTTGTTTGCAAGAAACACATCTAAAGCAGAGAGAGACACACAGAGTAAAGGTAAAAGGATGGAGCAGAATATATTATCATTCAGCTAAAGTAAAAACAAAAGAAAAAAAAGCTGGGGTAGCAATCTTAATCTCAGACAAAGCAAAAGCAAAAGAAGATCTAACTAAAGGAGATAATGAAGGAAACCAAATCTTGCTAAAAGTTGCTGTAGACAATGAAGTAATATCAATACTAAACATATATGCACCAAGTGGCATAGAATCTGAATTATTAAAACATAAGTTAAATGAGTTATAGGAAGAGACAAATAGCAAAACTTTACTGATTGGGTGCCTCAACCTTTCACTCCCAGAACTAGATAAATCTAATCACAAAATAAACAAGAGTGAAGTTAAGGAGGTAAATAGAATTTTTGAAAAGTTAGATATGGTAGACCTCTGGAGAAAAATGAATGTGGATAGAAAGGAATATACCTTTGCCTCAGTGATACATGGCACCCACATAAGAACTGACCATATATTAGGGTATAGGCAGAAATGCAGAGTATTAAATGCCTCATTGTCAGATCATGATGTAATAGAAATTGTTTGCAATAAAAGGACGTGGAAAGATAGATTAGAGATTAATTGTAAACCAAATAATCCAATCCTAAAGAATGAGTGAGTCAAACAAAAAATCATAGAAACAATCAATAATTTCATCAAAGATAATGACAATAATGAGACAACATAAAAATATTTATAGGATACAGACAAAGCGGTAGTTAGGGGAAATGAAAAGAATTAATTAACCACCAATGAAGAGGAAATTAAAGCTATAATTAAGAACTATTTTGCCCAACTGTATGCCAATAAATCTAAGTGAAATGGATGAATATTTACAAACATTTAAATTACTCAGATTAATAGGAGAGGAAATAAGATATTTAAATTACCCCATTTTAGAAAAAGAAATTGACCAAGACATCAATTAACTACCTAAGAATCTCCAGGGCCAGATGAATTTTCAAGTGAATTCTATCAAACATTTAAAGAAAAATTAATTCCAATATTTTATAAGGTATTGGAGAAAATAGGTAAAGGAGTCCTATCAAATTATTTCTATAATACAAATATGGTGCTGATACCTAAACCATGAGGAGTTAAAATAGAGAAAGAAAATTATAAACCAGTGCCCCTTATGAATCTGATAGCAAAATTTTAAAGAAATATTAGCAGATATTACAGTAATTTATCACAACAAAACGTAGAAACATTCAATAACTTCATCCAAGAGATTGAGAGTAATGAGACAACATACCAAAACTTAGGAGATGCAGTTAAAGCAGTTCTTAGAGGAAGTTTTATACCTCTAAATGCTTACATGAATAAAATAGAAAAAGAGGAGATCAATGAATTGGGCATGCAACTAAAAATGCTAGAAAAAAAAAACAAATTGAAAATTATCAATTAAATGCCTAGTTAAAAATTCTGAAAACCAAAGGAGAGATTAATAAAATTGAAATTAAGAAAATTATTGAACTAAATTACTGAAATAAAACTAAGAGCTGGTTTTATGAAAAAGAAAGTGAAATAGATAAACCTTTGGTCAATTTGATTTTAAAAAAAAAGCAAGAAGAAAACAAATTAATGTAATAACAATGTTGCTAGCAGCTGCTGAGGAGGTCAAAGACTGATACCAAGAACACACAGAAGGGCTGCAAGCACATTGTATTATGAAGGCAGAATTTATGATTTCAAAGAGAATCATATATATGTCTGAAAGGTTCGGAACTGCAGGATATAAGGAATTCTCTAGGTAGAAGGCAGAAGAATTAAAGCCTGTATTTAAGCTCCAAAGTAAGAGACCCACTAACCAGCATCCCCATTGTGATATTTTGATCAAAAGCTTCCAGGCCCAATAAGTCCACCTCACAAGAGTAACCAGGAGGCCACAGAGAAGCATGATGGTATAAAGCAAAATCATATACATGCTTCCCCTCTATGGTAAGAAGATTACCCACT
Source organism: Trichosurus vulpecula (assembly GCF_011100635.1). Classification (NCBI taxonomy): domain Eukaryota; kingdom Metazoa; phylum Chordata; class Mammalia; order Diprotodontia; family Phalangeridae; genus Trichosurus; species Trichosurus vulpecula. The sequence goes on from NC_050578.1 coordinate 22,501,655, forward strand.
GGCCTCAAGTCCTTACTCAGCACTCCTCAGTCCACATGTGGGTCAGCTCTGCTACCAGCAGCTCCTGCTTCAACTTCAGCTGTAGCTGTCTCTGGCTCCAATGGAAAAGCATATTCAAGCTGTCTTCTCTCCTCTTATAGAGTTTTTGACATCATCAAGCATTGCCTGAATGACCAGAGCCCAGGCTCTGGTGATTGGTTCTTGAGTTGGCCCCTCCCCCTTAGGACCCTGGGAGGTTCACATCCACATATATTAGGTTAACACCCAATAGGGCATGGCTCTGGAGTTAACACCTCCCCTTAGCCAGCCCCATGAATCATCACAAAGAGGCGGACTTAAGCCCATGTTCTAAAAGCCTCTGCTGTCCCAGACATATAAACTAGACCCTCCCTGGAGTTAGCCCTACCTTGGGCCCCACCTTAGTTGCTGATCCACACCCACTAAGGTTTTACACCTAATAGGGCTCTGGGCCTGGGCCCAGCACCTAGTAAGGCTTAATGAGATAAACTGGGTTACTCAAAGAAAACAAAGGCCATTTTGCTTACCAGCACACACATGTCCTTTGATATACTTTTCTAAGGAAAGCAACTTTAAGTGGTTTACAATCTCACTTTAATTAAACATACTATTCACTTAGTTCAGGGAGAAAAGCCAACACCCTGAACTTCAGAGAGAATACAAACAGAAATTGCAAGCAGAAATTATACAAACAGAGCAAACACACACAGAAATCAACAGACAGTCCTCTAGCTGTCTGACCAGAGAATTACATAGTTACCAGAGAGAGAGGCACCAACATCTGGGTTTTCAAAGCTGGAGGGGCTCCAATGGCTACCCAGAGTCTCATCTGGCCAAATCATCAGCACTCTTTCAAAGAGTGTGCCCCCAAAGGCAAAATGCTAACATCTGAGTGTATATGCACTTCTTCAGGGTCAAAGGGTGTCACAGCCATGCTACTCAAACCCATGTGACCTAGGCTTTCTTGTGACTTAAACACTTCCTCAGGGTCAGAGGGCATCACAACCATGTGATTCAAACCCATGTGAATTAGGCCTTCCCTTGACATAAGCAGGTCATGAAATACTCTTGATTAAATCAAAGATTCCTTAGTGCTGAGGAGCACTCCAAAACAAAGAAAACAAAAAGTCCACTTTGTTTGCCATTACATTTAAAAGGCAAGACTCATCAAAAATACTTGATTACCTCAGTGCTGAGAAGCACTCCAAAAAAAAGACAAAAGGGCCCCACTTTACCTGCCCCATTCAAACAAAGGCAAGACTCATTAAAGGCACTTGATGGCCTTAGCATTCCAAAAGAAAAGAACAGTAAAAAACAAAAAAGCCCCATCCTAATTACCATAACAATTACCAGCATCAAAAGTTAAAAGGGTGAATTTACCACCAATGAAGAAGAAATCAAAACAATAATTAGGAGCTATTTTGTTCAACTTTTTGCCAATAGATTTAGCAATCTTAGTGAAACAGATGAATACTTACAAAAATATAAATTGCCCAGATTAAGAGAAGAGGAAATAAAATATGTAAATAGCCCCAATTCAGAAAAAGAAAGTGAACAAGCCCTCAATGAACTCCCTAAGAAAAAATATACAGCACCAGATGGATTTACAAGTGAATTCTATCAAACATTTAAAGAACAATTAATTTCAATACTATATAAACTATTTGTAACAATAGATAAAGAAGGGGTCCTACCAAATTCTATTGATGACACAAAAATGGTGCTGATATCTAAACCAGGAAGAGCCAAAGCAGAGAAAGAAAATTGTAGACCAATTTCACTAATGAATATAGATGAAAAATTTTTAAATAAAATATTAGCAAAGAGATTACAGCAACTTATCTTGTGGATAATACACTATGACCAGGTGGGATTTACACCATGTATGCAGGGCTAGTTCAATATTAGGAAAACTATCAGCATAACAACAAAACCAACTGAAATCATATAATTACCTCAATAGATGCAGAAAAAGCTTTGAACCAAATACAGCACCTGTTCCTAACAAAAACACTGGAGATCATAGGAAATACATGGAGTGTTCCATAAAATGATAAGTAGTATCTATCTAAAAACATCAGCAAGCATTATATGTAATGGGGACAAGCTAAAAACTTTTCCAATAAGATCAGGGTGAAACTAAGATTTCCATTATAACCATTATTGTTCAATTTTGTACTAGAAATGATAGCTTTATCAATAATAGAAGAAAGAGAAATGGAAGGAATTAGAATAGATAATGAGGAAACAAAATTATCACTCTTTGGAGATGATATGATGGTATACTTGGACAATCTGAGATTATCAACCAAAAAATATTTGAAATAATTAACAACTTTAGCAAAGTTGCAGGATATAAAATAAACCTACATGAATCATCGACATTGCTATATATTACCAACAAAGTCCAGCAGCAAGGGATAGAAAGAGAAATTCCACTTAAAATCCCTTTTGCTCAGGTGGGGAAATTTTACATCATAGTTTTAGAAAGGCATATTTAGATCCTATCCAGAAGGTAGAAACATAAGGAAATAAGTTCAAATCTTTGGATAATGGAGATATGCAAATAGCTAATACTATGAAAATAAAACACAGTTAACAACATGCCAAAAATAAAATTGAAATCAAGATCCATTAAGCTGGTATTCATTTAAGAATTCTGTTATGTGGCATGTTTCAAGCATGTGAAAGTAACAGTTCCTTTTTGTTGTTTTTTTTTGTTTTTTTTTTGTTATGTTTTTTGGGTGAAAATATGTGGTAGAAGTCAGTTATTCCCAGAGTCAGAACTTATTTTTAGATTTGTAAAAGATCTGTATGTTAGATAATAACATGGTGTCAGTGCTGCATGAGGAGACAAAGTGAATGATGATGTCTAAAGCATTTTGAATGCCTGAAAATGCATCAAATAGTATTCCAAAGTAATAACATATTCCTGTATTAAAGATATGACTACAGTTCCAACATTTTGGTAATTCTTTATGGCATGAACTATGCTACAAGAAATTGATACAAATTTACTATCATGGGAAAACAGGAACAAACCAAAAAAGCCAAGTGCAATATTATTAACCAAGTGCTAAAAAGGCTTTAAAAAGTAAGATCATGTTTAAAGGGAGAAAAAAGGATTATTGAGAGATTTTAAAAGGTAATAATAACAAAAATGCAGAAAGACAGAGACAGAGTGACAGAGACAGACAGAGACAGAGAAAGAGAAATAGTATTTCAGAAATGTGTATACAAAATGATTACTAGTAAATTGAATCAAACCTCTTCCTAACATATTTTATTACTTATTTGTATTTTAAAAGCCTCTGTGGACCAAAGCTATTTTTTAACATTTTTATATTTTTGCAGTAATGTACTTTCTTTGTATTCTCTTCTGGATATCTTGGTCTTTCAATAAAAATAAAAAATAAAGCAAAACTGAACTGATTTATTCTAACACACCCACAAAAAAATAAATCCCTTGAGATGAATCACTGGAAACATTCAGGAAATGGCAAACTCAATCTTGCTTTAGAACAAAATTTTTGTGTTTTCTATCATAGCATATTATCTGAAAGGTCCTGGCATTTTGTTTTCCTGTCTTGCCTTGCTAATTCTGCAAATAGATAAAAATATTTTGAAAACCTCTCTTGGATGTCTACTGCAGAAATTAGTGATGAAATTTGGTGCTTCTGTTCTATTCACTTGAGACCATAATTGCATTTTATGAATGAAAAAACTGTGTAAAAGAACAAGACAAATGGTCCTATTTTAATTACTAAGAAAAGGAAAATAGAACTATCCTCTTTCCATCTACCCATTGCCCTTCTCCTTCCAACAATCTTACAAATTTAAGCATTTTCAATTGCCTTCGTTCTTCAAATTTTCAATCGTGACATACAATAATTTGAATGTGGCAATATTATTAACTAGAGTGGCTGATGGTGGTCAAGATTTGTTCAGTTTCTCTACTGGGGCCACTAGAGTATATTTAAAGTTAGAGGTGTCTCAATGCAAAATATTCTTACTTTTTTCTTAGATGTGGTCTGTTACTTACACAGATTGAAAGCTAACATCATGTCACAGTGGTTCTAAGCATACCCTTTGCCAGAAGCTGCTTTAACACAGAAGACCATCCATTATTCATGGTATCCCAACTACTTGGAATTCAAGAAGTGTAATTTAATTTCAGATAGGTAGCTTAAAATTAGTAAGACATTTTAGCATTGTTATTAATTTTAATAATAAAACACAATTATCTGCACAATGAAAAAGCAGCTAATAAATAATACATCATGAAGAACTCTGAGCACACATGCCCCCACTGCCAGTAGTAATGGGCAATTAAAATGTTTTTAAAGTGTTCAAATTATATTTGATTGAGTCAAAGTTTAGAGAAATTTAATAAACTGACCAGAAACTTCCTTGGTCAGAGTTACATTGGATAGTCAAACACTTCAGAAGCCAATCTCCTATGCTATGCTCTACCTTAAGGTTCAAAACCTTTGATCAATAATACAGTAGCAGACTTGAAGATCAAAGGGTGCCTAACTGCTGAAAAAAATGGTGACCTATGCAATAGCACTAGAGTAAAGTCATTCATAACATCGTGTTTCCAGGGAAATAGAGCTTAAAAATTGGGTTTAAAAAAGATTTAGGAGAACGTTCATTTTTCTTAGTTTTATAAGAAATAATGAATTGAAATGTTGGAATGTCTACCAAAGAGTATCAGTCATATGAATCTGTGTTTTAAAATGTCTACTTTAGTCTAAATACTAGCTATTCTGAAAAAATGATATTTATGGTGGACTATTATATAAGAAGTGTAACTACTGTTTGGGATAAGTTTGGGAGTTTAAATCTCTTATAATACTTATTAATTTTTATCAAAGATCGTATTTACCCTGGACTGATGATGCATTCTATGTATCAAAGCTTTTTCCTAGTTAACATCTGGACCATCTTTGTAAATAAACTCAAGAAGCAAGATAATCATAATGGGGGATACCAAAAAATAAATATTGTGCCCTTATCCGTAAAAAGCCTATGAGAATCCATTCCCCACTAAAAAAAGTAGATCAAAACAAAAACACTGTAACTGTGACTATATAAATGAAGAATACTTTAAATGACAGCAAAACTCAGGAGAAATGAACAGCTTTAATGTTAACCCATCAGAACATAGGTATAGAGTTAGGAGGGACTTCAGAGGCTGTCTAGCCAGTCCAATTCTCCTGCCCCCCTTTATTTTACAAATAAGGAAACTGAAGCCCAGAGCTGTTCACTGACTTGCCTTGTTTTGTCCTTCATTCTAGAACATGACATCACGCCATGACAAGAAAGTGAATTAAATTGTGAGGGAAGGCTGTGCAAAGTCACCAGTTTCACTTTCTCCTTAGGAGCCATCTGGGTCCAGTGGTAAGATATAGATTAGGATGACTGGAGATGGTCCTGGATACAGTGGGAGACCTTTGCCTTTTTAGGCTAAGGTCTTTAACAGGTCTCAGTTTGACTGAGGCAAAGTTCATTCAGTGATCAAGGCTAGGTAAGAAATGAGGTAAAGAATGGCCTCTTTGCTTACTCAGAAAAAAAAAATCAATCTGAGAGGGAAAGATCCTCAGTGTTTTGGCCAAAAGAGAAACAGTTGGTATTTACAGTCACTCTGAGCCAGTTGGGTCCCCAAAATAAAGTGAGGCTTAGCTTGAGACCTATTGTTTGCCAACAAATGAGAGTCACAGTGTTTTGGGTTTCAGGCATGGTCCTTAAGGAAAAAAAAATGTTTCAGGGATCAAAAGGTCATACTGAAAACAAGGGGTGAATTTGAATTCAGGTCCCTTGATGCTAAACTGTATCACACTGAATTTAAAGTTAAAGTAGTCAGTAAGTCAGTAAACAAACAATTAGCTGCCTACTACATGCCAAGTATGTTGTTAAATTGTAGAGATTACAAAGAGGGGTAAAAACAGAGTTTTCGTTATCAGGAGCTCACATTGTAATGGCAGAGATAACATATAAAACATGCATGTTTAAAAGATAAATACAGTGTAGATAGAAGATGATCTTGGGGGGAAGGGACCAGAACTAAGCTTGGAATAGAAAACTTCTCCTTTTGAAGGTCACAGTTTATCTGAATCTTGAAGAAACCTGGGAGGCTAGAAGTTAAAGGTGAGAAAGCATTCCAGCCATGGGACACTGCCAATGGGATTCCACAGGAAAGAGATGGAGCATCATATGTAAGGAACACATAGGCCAGTGTAGCTGGATCGTAGAGTCCCTAGAAAGATAGGAAGCTGCCTGATTGTGAAAGGCTTTAAATGCCAGAGGATTTTAATTTGCTTCCCACATGCCATCAATGAACAATGGATAGTATTCTATAGCCCACTTGCACTCATCATCTGTCTTTGCAACACTGTGAATGACCTGAAATCTGGCATCTCTTGAGGCTGGGATATTCCATGATTCTTAGCCATATGGCATCACTAAAGGAAATGTTGTTTAGTTGTTTTTCAGTAGTATTTGACTCTCTATGACCCCTTTTGGGGCTTTCTTGGTAAAGATACTGGAGTAGTTTGCCATTTCCTTCTCCAGCTCATTTTATACGTGAGGAAACTCAGGCAAACAGAGCTAAGTGACTTACACAAGGTCACATAGCTAGTAACCATCTAAGGCCAGATTTGAACTTAGGATCAGGATTCTTTCAGACTTTTGCCCCAGAGCTCTACCCACTACACCACGTAGATGCTCCTAAGGAAAATACTGATGTTGAAAAGATGAACTCTTATGGGAAAGAGCCATTAAAGATTGGTGAAAATATTTAGCCTTATATTCAGTCTAGGTCCAGTTCATTTTCCATTTTCATAACAGGTCCAAAATATAGACACTAAATGACTAATCCAGTGGACAGGTGGTTAGTAACTTGTCCAGTCTGTTGCCAAATAGAGTCATTTCTACCTCCTTCACAAAATTTCTCACTTCCATTTTCTTCTATCCATTAATCTAGCTAGCACTTTAGTCCAGGCCTACATTATATCTCACCTAGATTATTCCCTTAGCATTCTAATTTACTTTCCTGCCTCAAATTTGCCTTCTCCAGTGCATCTAACACAAAACTGGCAAAATGATTTTCTTAAAGTACAGTTCTAACCATGTATACCAAATTTCTACTTGTGTGGCCATGTATGATTATGTCTTTAGTCAGAGGATCTGGCTTCAAATCCCGCTTCTGATACTACCTCTGTGAGTTTGGACAAATCACCCCAGTTCTGTGGGACTCAGTTTCTTTAATCTACAAAATGAAGAGATTGGACTATATTGCCTCTATGGTTTTAAATCTCTGATCTTAATAAACTCCAATTGCCCCCTTTTGCCTGAGGAACCAAATATAAGCTCCTCTGCTTTTAAAGCCTTTCAAAAACTTCTCCCAACCTACCTTTCCAACTTTACTATATAATACTCTCCTAACATTGGAGAGTCATATGGCTACTCATCACACATTTTTTCCTTATATGCATTTAATTAATGTCTTATCTTTTGTTGTAGTTCTCTTAGTTTACTAGGGACAGCTTTAAATATTTGTGGTTTTTATGTGAGACTCTCATTTACTTTGCAAATTCTCACTTTAACTATATTGCAACTATTCTCATTTCTCTGTTGTTTGGTATTTATGCAGCTATATTATTTGCCCATGTCCCACTCTCCAAATTGGAGATCACAGTTTTCAAGAGAGACAAAAGCTATGCCTTCCTTTTTTAATAACTTGGCTTTCTGGACTTCTTTTCTCCTCTTCTTTGTCAACTATGGACTTGCATCTGCTTTCTTCTCCTCTCCTCCTCCCCCAATTTTTTTTTGCTCTGTTTTATGTGTTGTTTTTATCAATTAGAATGTAAACTCATTGAGAGCAATGACTATATTGTTTGTCTGTATTTGTATCTTCAGCAATTCAAACATAACATATAGTACTCAAAAGTGTCTTTCTATTTTTCTTTCATGTATCTATCTGTATATAAATATCTGTCACTATCTAAATACACATCTATCTTAATATTTATCTATGTAATATTTTGCAAATTATTTTGTAATCTAACCTATGCTAAGTTCTCTATGTTTCCATTCCACGTGGTATAGGTTTCAAAAAATCAAGTTTTTGGTAGTGGAAATTATTGTTGTAGGAGTTTTTATATTGTTTAAATTTTTATGAATAGTGGTTATCAGAATCAGCATTTTTACTTTTGTTCATTTCTAACATTTTTCAGAATCATATAGGTTGGGTTTGAACTATGTTGAGCACACTGTTTCTTTTATTTTTATCATTTCCTTAATTTTTTTGATTTCTTACTGAAAGGAAAAAACACAGCTGATTCTGGTATGATTCCCCATTTCAATACCATCTATTAAGAAATAATTATTTTCATTCTCTGTGTGTATAGTTGTTCGGTGCTTGCCACATACGTGGTTTTATAATTCTCCTTGGAGAAAGATCTATTTATATGTAGACATCAAGTATCTTGGTAATTTACATGCCTTTTCCTTTCATGACTAAATTCTGAACCATATTTTCCAAAGTATTTTTCACCATACTTCTCTGACTATCTTCCCATTAAAGTTGCCAAGTATATATCTAACTATTATCCTTAATGATTTTGAATGGGGCAAAACAACATATATTTTATTTTACTTTGGAGAATCTTGTGAAGAATTGATCTTCATTTATTTATCGTCAACAATACACACTTGTTCAATAAGTTCCAATTATCTTCTTGGTGATCTGTTTATTTAAGCCCTTCATGATGTCATGAGCACTTCAACAATAAGACTAACAAGTGTCCTGTAAAAGAACGTTTCTTGTTGCCTTTGTGTGCACAAAGAAACAATTCCTTGCTCTATTTAATTCTCCAGAAAGAACATGAGGTGTCCTTCATTTCATGGCACCTTTCTCATGCCTTCTATTTTCACTGATAGAAAGAACATTCACATGGGTATAATTCAGTAGTGTGACAACTGGACAATGAAAAAATTCATCATTAGGAGGAACAGCTATGTTCATATTTTTAGATTTTTCTAACAAGTATATTATTCTTTATTCCATCCACCCACTTTTTGCCACCACTCCTGTTACTGAAGAATTAATTCTTAGAACTTGCCAGAGCTTGCACTGTCCTGACATAGCTTTCTGAAACCAAAGTATTGTTATTCACTTTTTCTTTTTGGAGAACAGGCAAAATGGAAATGGGGGGAAATGGGCTTAAAGCACTAAATCCGGGTTTTCTGATTCCAAGTCCAGTACTCTTTACATTAATGAAGAAAGGAGAAAGGCCGGAAAAGGGTGGAGGGTGGGAGAGAGAGACAGAGAGAGAGGAACAAAAAGAGAGACAGAGACAGAGAGACAGACAGAGAAAGAAAGACAGAGAGACAAAGACAGAGAGACAGAGAAAAAAAGACAAGACAAGAGGAAGGAAAGGCGAGGGCAAGAGAAAGAATAGAAGGGGAAGTGATAGAGGGAAAGGGAAGAAGAGAGTGGGGAGAGAGGGAAGGAGGGAGGGAAGGAATGAAAGGCAAAGGGAGAAGGAGACTGGACAGATAGAGACAGATACATGTATACAAAGAGAAACACACAGAGAGATAGAGAAAGAGACACAAAGACAGAGAGAGATGAAGAGAGAAAAGAGACGAAAAAAAGAAAGGAAAGAGAAGGGGAGAGAACAGGAGATGAAAAAATGGGACAGGGAAATAAATTAGTAATATAAATGTTTGAGAGATAAATTTCAGGAAAACAAAGGTTCTTTACTCATATTTTTAATGTAAAAAATAAAATATCCCCCTATTCAGATGTTCTATAAAGCTTAAACAAAGGCTGACCTACTTCAAGTTTTAATGAGACACAAAATCAAAAGATAGGCATGATTACTCAGACAATCTCAGCTATCTCACCTGCTAGAGAATTGCAATTCTGACCGTTGACTTAGGACTGCTATTTCTTGTTTCCATCCTTTAAAAAAAATGACCCTCAGATTTTAACTATTTATTTCCTGTGTCCTGAAGGGAAAAATCCACCTGGTTTAGGGGTGGCCAGCTCCTTTGCCTCTTTGGTGGCAATGTTACATCCCAGATACTTGTAAACAAAGTAGTCTACTACTGGATTGATTTACTGTTTTGAAAATCTCCCGCTTTTCTTGTCATTACCATTCTTATTTATAGTGATTGTGTTCCCTTTGATAATGTAGCAACATTTCATCATGGGGGTATATGCATAGAGGGGCAACTCTGATACTACCCATCAAATGTGTCATTAATCCTCTGTGACTAATGAATACTGTTCCTGTCTACAGACATGATAAATTAAAGCTATCTTTCTGATCATTGAGGAAAGTATCTGAAATCATTCTTGGAACAATATGGTGTGTCTATTTTATGTTCTTACATCAAACCATTAAGGCATTTTATCGATGGCATACCATAATTATACAGTAAACTTTTCTTTATCAAGGCAATCACTCAATTACAAGAGAAAACCAATGTTTAGATTTGATTTAAAGGTAAGTTTAAACTTTTTTATATGTATGTATACTGGAGCAGAAGCTTCTAAGGGAAGATTCGATCTAACTTGTTAACTTGGTACACTGGGAATTTTAACAGTTTCTTTTGATTAAAATCGAGATGATAATGAAGATGAAGAAAGATTCCGAAGTTGCAAATAATAATATTTAATTCTGATACATGTGCATTACAAATTTAAAATGCATTAGGAACACAAAATTGAAAATGATTAAAATACTTACATAAGCTTTCGATGGCTCTTAAGTCTATTTTCACACAATTAACATTAGGCCTACTTCTATTCTAACCTAGGTGTATAAGTACTTAAGTATTAAGTATTAATACTATAGGTACTAAGAATAATAGCCAGTCTTATAAAGTAGATCTCTTCCACTTGTCTAAAGAATAACAGAAGAAGAATTTGTGGAATGGTAAGATGCATACTGAAATTATAAAGGATGAGAGAATAAAGAGGCCACAAAAGACAAAGAATTGTGGGTGAAAAAAATAGAAGCAGGGGACTAGAAAGAAAGGATGAAGCATTTGAGGCACAAGCAAGCAGCTAAGCTTACCCATACAGAAGATAGGAAAAGTAAGGAGCACACAATGCCAGAGGGAGCTGTCAGTTACCAATCTTCCTGTCCCTCTATGTTATGATCTCAGCATAGTGGATGCTAGTTATCATTCTGTTCCACTCCTGCATGAGTTTTACCAGTTTTCTCCTATGTCCTCAGGTTGTTGTTCTTGTTGTTTTAGTCATGTCTGACTTCTTATGGTCCATTTGGGGTTTGGCGATGATATGAAAATCATTTGCCATCTCCTTCTCCAGCTCATTTTACAGATGAGGAAACTGAGGGAAACAGAGTTATCTGACTAGCCCAGAGTCACACACCCAGTAAGTGTTTGAGATGGATTTGAATTCAAATCCTCTGAATTCCAGGGCTAGCACTCTATACATTGTGCCACGTAGCTGCCCCCTTCCTCAATTTAGAGTTGAGGATTTGAATTTCATGTAATCCAATGTTTGGGTCATTTGCCTTCTCTGAATTTCCTCCAATGGAATGGTTTGGATCATTAGCCTTCTAGCAACTAGAAAGCACTAGTAGAACCAAATACGCCTAGAATCTGCCTAATCATTGATTCACCTCTGTTAAAACATTACTTTTTAAAGTATTTAAAGAGATCAGATAAAAAGCAATACTGGCAGAAATATTACTGTTCCCTTTGATTAATCAAAGCCCTGCTCAAAACCAGAAACCTTTTACGGCTGATACCTGTTTACTCATCAATTAAGCAATAGCTATAAAAACAGTAGCTAGGTGGACCAGTGGTTAGAGTGCTGAGCTTGGAATCAGGAAGACTTGGGTTTACTTCTGGTCTTAGACATTTGCTAGATGTGACCATGAGCAAATCACTTAATCCTGTTTTCCTCAGTTTTGTCATCTGTAAAATGAACTGGAGAAAGAAATGGCAAATCACTGAAGTATCTTTGCCATGAAAACCCCAAATGGGGTCACAAAGAGTCAGATATATGACTGGGGTCAGATTTGAACTCAGTAAGATGCTTTCCTGACTCCAGGCCCAGCACTCTATCCACTGTGTAACTTAGCTGTCCAAATCGTCCATAGACCTCTGACAGTTTCTTGATCACTTGCTCATGGCTTTTGATGGTCATAGCTGTTGCTGAAATGTTCATTTGTTGGAAATATGTGCTCACTCTAAGGTTCCACTGGGGTGGCTGTTAGACTTAGTAAAATCCCAAACAATCCCCTTCTATCATTTGGTAATTTGCATTAAATGCTGTCATGAACTTGTAAGCATTCCCAGTTTTGCCAGAGTTGGTATTGTTAGACACACCAGCCAACATGGTTCACTTTCACTCCTGTGCAATGTCTCTCGCCATGAATGAGATTATCTGTTTATTACTCAAGGAAAATTTCTGGTTGTACCAATTTCATTGCTCTAATGACCTAGAGGTCCAGGGAATCACTCTGCTGTCTCAATCTATGGCAATCTTAAGGTAACTGAGTCAAAATCAAACTCTCTGCTCTTCTGAAACTTCTGACCAGATGCTGAGCTTTGATTCATCATCATAATATTTTATTCTGCCCCTTATTTCAGCTCCTTGTTTTTCAAGACTAGAAGGAAGTACTAGTTACCACCTGACCTGGCCTTTTGGTTTATATTTCTTGATTCCAATTGAGGCTGTGTTTCTCTTCCTTGCAGGTGCAAAGACAGCCTATCCTACCTTTCAATGCCTGAAATGGCAGTTATGTTAAATTTCATTGACCCCCCAGGGTTCTCTGGTGCCCTTAAAGGGGTTTGGGGAGACCTAGCTTCTTTCCCACTCTCTCTAGCCATCCTCCATGATAGTTTCACAATTTTAAGTGTAAAGGTAGTTTCCTGCATCCCGATTCCATTTACCTTCAAAGAGTTGTTATTTCAAAAGGTATAATCACACACATACTCACTTAATCCCCCAAAACATGGGCAGTATAGTCCTTCTCCTGCCTGTACCACCTCAGTCTCAAGGGAGGGAAAGAAGACTAGGTTCATAGCTTAGCTAAGTTTCCATAGAAAAAAAGTCTCAGTTCCAAGTTGTAAGCTCCCCTCTGACTTGAATCCCAGGCACACTGGCTTCTCAGGGCTTCCATGTTGGTCTATCTGGCTGTACCACTTCACCTGCAATCCCAGCTCTAAGGTTTTCTATAGCTCAAACTCCCAAGTCCCTTGGGAATTCCCTGGGTTACCTGAAACTGAGGCAGACACACAATGCAAAACAGACCAGAAACAAGCACTCCCTGGCCTATATCTCAAAGCCCTGGTAAAAGAGGGGGAACAGAAAGTATGAGTAGGGAGTAAGACATTACCCACCCTCTGGGCCATTAAGAAATTGCCATATTCCTCTTGAAATAGCAATATTCTATCCAATTGCTAGACCTCATGTTCAACTCTATTCAAGTCATCTATGACCCATTCTAATTTACTGTCTCCTGACTGTCCAGCACTCAGGATTTTTCACCGTACTACACACAAAATTGACTTCTTCACATTAGTGATTTATGCCTGGTTCCTGCATAATACCTATTAAGGTTGCCAAAGAGATATAAATTTTGAAGATGTCTGCTGGTCAATAGAGAAATCACCCAGCATTTCCCTTCCATCTTCTGTCCCTGGACTGACTCAGTTGGACTTTATATATAAGTTTAGCCTTTAATCATAGGAACATGGATACAGAGCTGGAAGAGACCTTGAGTCCCACCTCTTCATTTTACACATGATTAAACAGAGGCCTAGAGAGCTCAAGTGATATAATCATAGTAGCATGAATAGTAAGTTTGTATAAAGCTCTTCCTGACTCCAAGTTCAGTGTTCTATCCACTACATCATACTGTCTCCTCAATTTTAAGGGGGACGGTGAAATTCACATAAGAAAATGGATATGGAGGAAAAGAGATCACATGAGAAGAGTGGATTTAGAAGTGTGGGCAGGGAAATGGAGTCACTGCCCCTGCCCAGTAGCAGCTTCATGGTGACTAAGGGAAGACTTGAAACATAAGAGTACCTTGAGAAAGGAGACCTGGAGCATGCAAATTAGTCTAAAATGTAAGCAAGAGAGAAATACTGGAGACTTTGGAAGCTGAATCAGGAGAATAGGTAGACAGAAGCCAGAGGAACAGAGGAAAACCTGTATTTGCTAAAGGAATTTGAACTGGGGAAACCTTAAGTTGCTTCTCCCTATTGACTCTTTTTTCTTGTTACAAACCTTGGGTAACTGTTCACCAACTTCCATTTCTTAAGAATGTGTTTACTTGCTATTTCCATTTTAATTTTTTTTCCAGTTAAGTATGTTTAAGTGGTACATTGCTTACCTATATGTTTCATTACCCAAATGCAGCCTGAGAAAGAAAGGGAATTTCACCACTGTGAAATAAAATTCCAAAGGAAAAAAAAAAAACCTGGCTGGGGGCTTGAGCTGAACAAAAGAGAATTGCTTATTAATTTACAGCTTCCCAGAGAGGAACAAAATGTAGCCCTGGGTTATTTCTAGGCTATGAGTAAGAACTTTTGGTTTGGGGAAGGTTATAAATAAGGTTGGACTAATATGAGAGGTGGCTACTCAAGCATTTCTGAAGTTCTTTGGTTTCTTCCTGCCATACTTGAAAGGAAAACTAATCCACTTTTAAAGACAAGAACCCAGCAAGTTAATTAGGAGAGGAAGCCATGCCTGAGGGTGTGACTGAAGGAGTGGGACTCAAGGGTGGAGGTAAGTGAGGAGTAAATTACCCTTCTACTAACTCAACACTACCTCACATAGAACTAAACCTGTCACTGTCAAGATTCAAGCTCCAAAGCTATCCTTGAATTTACCTGTTTCTTCTTTGGAAATTGGCTATCTGTGGTCTTCCAGATGAAAAGTTGCTGATATGGTAAAATAACCTATTTTCATATTCTACTGGATCACAGCTAGAGGGCTTCCTTTTCCTTCCCTGTTGTTGCTCAGTTGTGTCAGAGTCTCTGTGACCCCATGGGCCATACTGTCTTTGAAGTTTTCTTAGAAAAGATACCAGAGGGGTTTGCCATTTCCTTCTCCAGTAGATTAAGGCAAACAGAGGTTAGGTGACTTGTTCAATGTCACACAGCTTCTAAGTGTCTGAGACTAGATTTGAACTTCTTCCTGATTCCAGGCCGAACACTCTCTCCATAGAACCATCTAGCTGCCTCTCTTCCTTCCCTAGTTACATGTATATGATCAACAGCATTTTCTGGAGATTATAACAACTTCCTCAAGAGACCAGCAACAAGCAAATGGAACATATTTCAAGTTAGTGATGCAAGAATATATCCAGCTGGCTTGTCACTAACTGAGGCATGGCCAATAACCAAATAACATAAGAAACCTTCTTCTCGTTTACAGCTTTGCTTCTTCCTCCCTCTAGCCACTTTCATTCATCCAATTGTTTGCATATCTATTCACCCTAATCTTTCTCATTCCCCCAGGCATGATCCTTTGTTTTAACTGAACTTGGCTGCCTATGTTTTCCTTGCTTCTCTATAGACTCCGTTATAAGATATAATGAAACCTACAAGTAAATACCACAAGGTATTTCCCTAACCAGGTGGGGATCCACCCTTGCTATCTGGACCATAATTCCAAGGTGCTTCCTCAAAGGCCCCACTATCATTGCATCTCCATTCCCCTGACTAACTTCTCCAGGGGTTTTCTACCTTGGTTCAAGTGAAAACAAATTTAACCTTGAAAGGAACTTCCTCTCAGTCAGGCTAGTCACAGCAAATGGAACTGAGGACTTCAAATTAATTAGCAGTGATATTCTCTGTCTCTGTTTTGGATCAGTCATGGAAAGGAAGGTGGGAAGGGAAGGTGGTCCTAAGTCAGTGTTCATATGAGGTGACCCCTGTCTCCTGTGATAGCAAATTTTAAGTATCAAAGTAAAAATTGCACACGAGTGTAGAATCCTTTGGGATTTATAGACTCTGAATGACGGAAAAAAGGTTGCCTAAGAAAGCCAGACTTAAATGCAATGTTCAGATAATATGTCTGCATCTTATAAATTATAGCTATGTTTGTCTAATATTAGGATTGTAAGAAAATTCTGGCTTCACAAACTTTGACATCAGTTAGTCAAGCAGACAGCAGAAAAGTGGCAAGAGGAATGTTTAGTGCTAATTTTGAAATGAATGCATGACATTGGCATATGAATATACTGTAAATCAAATGACATGGGTGAGCATATACAGATTTAAAAGCAATAGACCAAAAAGTTTAAGAACAAAACCCTGTGGAGTACTGAAGACAACAAATTTCATGAAGCTGAAGTCACTATGAGAAACAAATTACTTATAAATTGAATAGATCAATGATTAACTAGGGGACAAAGACAATACCTTAAAATGGCAAACACCTTAAGGCATTGTAGTTGAAGTTAATAGAATTTGAATCAACTTTCTAATTTCACATAATGCTTTCTCTGTGGACCTGTCCTTTTCATTTATCACATTTTCTCTTGTGTCATAGTTATTTGTGCGCAAGTCCTAGCCTCTCATTTAGATTGCAAGTTCCCTGAGGGCAAAGACTGTGATTTATTTCACATTTGTATTCCATAATATGTGGTATCTGTGTGCATGCTTGTTTATAATAAGTGGCACATGTGTATACATGTATTTAAATAGTAAATGAATAAATATATTCACAGGTTGTTATATTTGTTCTTCATTTTTCAAGAGGACCATGACATCAGGGAAATGATGACAATGATGGGGTTCAGACTGTGGGAATCCCCTTAGACCCCAAAAGAATTTGAGTCCTATTTGTTTGAGGGGGGAACGATGAGGGCACAGTCTCTGGGAACCCCCTTGAACCTGGAGTACATTCTCTGGGAGCTCACTTGAACTCTCCTTGAGTCTTCCAACTAGATCTGGCCTTCCCCTAAGGCCATGGGCCTTGCATTATCATTGGGCCCAAATCTCTACCTAGCCTAGCCCTCTATTGCCCAGCTGTTTCCCACACTTAATCCTGATCAAAATATTTATACCCTAGCTCTGTTATCCCAGCCCTCTATTGTCTGTATATCTCCATGTAGCCTTCAGCTATTTCCCACCATGGAGTCTGACCTCATCTCAGTCCCATCAAGCTCCTCCTTATACTCCTCCTCAAGTCCCTCCCCAAACCCCTCCTCTAGTCACCCCAGACCACCCCACAATCTTTGTGTATATAATCTCCATCTTGCCTCCATGAAGGTGCTCAGATTCAATCTAGTTCAGTAGATTGAATCTGGCCCGCTTGTGAAAAAGGGTGTCACAAAGGGTGGGATTTCTTAAGACAACCCATTATGGTGAATCCCTAATAAACTTTGTCTTTTCTCTTGGCTGAGAAGGCTTGAGTAGAATTCTTTTGGCAGGACCCGGTGTGTCAGTACTTTGGGGTGTCGAGCACCCCTCAACCCCAAACCTCTTCAACATGACTTGTAGTTGACTTTGATTTGAGTAAGGGAAGGCTGTGCAAGGTCACCAGCCTCACTTTCTCCTCCAGAGCTATCTGGAACTAGTAACGATATATTAATCAGGATGACTGGAGATGAGGCAGGATGCAATGGGAGATCCTTGCCCTTTTAGGCTCTGGCCTTTTCATGTACTTACTTAGAGTGAGGGAACTCCCATTCAATGAATAGTCCTCTTTAAGAATTGAGTCCAGGGATGGCTCCTTTAATTAGAAAAAAGGAAAAAAAATAAATCTGGGAGGGAAAGACCCTCAGGGTTGCTGTTACAAAGAGAAACAGTTACCTTTGACATTCAATGTAAGCCAGGAGGTACCAAAATACAGCCATTAAGTGGAGCTTGGGCAGGGACCTATTGTGGTCTAATCCATGAGCTTCAGAGTGAATTGTGTTTAAGGTTTTGTGAAAGAAGAATGAAAGAAAGAGAGAAAGAGAGAAAGAAAGAAAGAGAGAAAGAGAGAAGAAAGAAAGAAAGAAAGAAAGAAAGAAAGAAAGAAAGAAGGAAAGAAAGAAAGAAGGAAAGAAAGAAAGAAGGAAAGAAACAAGAAAAGAAAGAACATATATAGAATTATGCATGAGGTTTGTGGGAATGAACTGAGCATCTTAGCTTACCATGGTGCCTTCACAGATTTCTTTGTGTGATAACATCAAAGTATTTGTTAGAGAGAGAGCAGGTCTAGAACAATCATGGTGTCTCATTCCCAAGTAGATTTTTGCAATTTGTTAGAAGACAGTTCCTCAAATTGAGAAGTTTATATCTAAGAAATCAGGAATGAATGGGAGGTAAGGAGGACTTTTTAAATTTAGGTCAAATAGAAGCTTGGGACAAGTATCTTTCTAACAGGCAGAACTGTGTCCAAAGAGAGACTAAATATATATGGACTCCAATTAGCTGGCTGGCTGTTCTATATTCCAAAGAGCTCAGCCATTAGAATCTGAGATTCTGAGAACTTGTAGATTTCCCTCCTTATAAATAGACAGAAACTGAGGATCTATTTCATAGTTTGATGATTTGACTTTTCTAAAAGACAAAACTTAGGGTCTGGTTACTCAGCTAGAAGTACAATGACAGAGATTACTGCCTCTGCTATCAATCAATAAATGTGAATTCAGCTCTATCTGATACTGTGCTAGTAACTTGTGATACTCATATACTCAAATGGATCTCTGATCTCATCAATATTTATGTTCTCTCCAAGGATGATCATCATACCCCTTCCATGCATGCCAATCCCATGTGACTGGATATCCATGTCCTTCCATGAATTAACAGGGGTTCATACAATATGCTGGAGGCCTTCTATCATTTCTTCTGCCTTTGCAAGGGTACAAATGCAACACTTTGCCTGTCATACCGCAATCTCAATGTATGAACAGCTCATCTCATTATTAATATAGTAGAGGATGGTCACACCTACCGTGTGCCTCATCCTTGCCCTCTTTGTTATTTTTGCTTTTAATTCTTCAGAGACTACTATACTGCATGTCTCACTTATATGCGGCAACACTATAGAATATTTGTTTGTAAAAGATGTTCCTTTGTTTCCATGGGAAGCTTCATGTAATTAAAGGAGCCTTACAACTTTTCTGAAGGTAACTCAACCCAGCCTCCTCTGCTTATTGTTCAATTCCAAGACAAGTACTAAGTACATATATAATTTTCTCCTAGATGCACAATGTCTATAGGTTACCTATGTAAAAATGTGCTTTAATATGGATAACAGGCGTTCTTCATTCACTCTTTGATGTATGCATATTCAGGCCAAATTCTCTTGAGTAGTTTCATTTCCCTTCAAGGAAACTCTGCAGTGTCTTTGGACTTGATGCAACCAACCCAATGACATCCACATAGGAGCAAATGGAGGACCCTATCATCCACAGAGAAGTCCTCTTCAACTCAAGACTCTATGGTATATTTTCTTCATAATAACGGTGATCAACTTTAATAAGCACACATCTCCCTTCTTTATCCTACTCCCCGTCTATATAATCATAACATCACTGAAGAGGGCTTTTTGTGCTACTGTTTTTAAGGTAGCTAGAGTAAGTTTGATGTATAGATAAGAGGCACTTTGTTGGAAATGAACCTTCAAAACAGTGACTGCTGAATCATTTTTTTAAATAGTCAACAAATGTTAAGTAGAGTAAGATCATATATTTTCTACATATTTGAGTCAATTTTGAGGTGAAAATGATGTGGTAAATTGTTGAATATTGCTAGCAAAACCTTCCCTGTCACCTAAGAACAGCTTCATTGAGGATTTACTAGATTTTTTAATAAATGACTCTAATAAAGTTTCCATGTAAGTGAGAGAATAGGCATATAGGTTGTTGGTGGTTGATGTCTCCTTCACTGTCAATCATCTTTTTTTAAGACAAATAATGTCAGATTGTTTTCACCTGCCTTTGGAATCTTTCACTCTATCCCAATACTTTGAATATAGATTCCAAACAACCTCAGAATTATATTACCTCTTCCATATATCTCCTTTCTCTATTCCATAGAGTTTGGCTCCTTTTCCCATATTTATTCTCTTTACTGCCATCTCTATCTCCCACATAGGAATATCCAAAACTATGAGGTTAAGATCTAAACATGATGTTCAAAAATAGCTTGTTATAGTAATATTTAAGATTTTCCATTTTTATTCTGCCACCCTCTTTTCATTTTGATTCTCAAATATCCTTGATGTGATTATTATTTTTAAAAGTTGAATCTCTTGCCAGAATTTCTTTAAACTCATTTTACTTTCCACTGCTTATCTCTGTTTGATGAGACAATACTACTTATTATCATGCACACCCTTTCTTTGTGTAATATTTTACCAAAAAAATTCATTCTAAATAAGCATTGTTTTTGACCAATAATTCTCTCTACTTGACAAGTAAATCACATGTTTCCTTATTAGAGTACATTCTGGCCTTTTTTGATCTTATTATTTTGGCAATAGATTTGCTTCTGTTAATATAATTGGTTTCACTGTAATTTCTCTTGTCCATTTCCCATTTTTCATTGTAATTGCTTATTTAAATGGTTTGATATTGAGTTGTTTCAATTATATGTCATATCTTTTCATCATTATAATTCTTTTTCTTGCTGTTCTGATCTTTGCCCCGACAAGCCAGGGGTCTGTGTATACATGGAGAGCTGATTCAAGGCTATTCTCTTGTGATAACATCAATGTCTACCATATATAACCTCTCGCCCATTCCCATGTATGTTAGGCTAATTCATTTCCTATAGGGCAAGGAGCTTTTCCCCAAGATTTTATTGGTCTGAAGGGTAAGGTGCAAGCTTTGTCTCTCCATAGAATTAGCTTCCTTGATAGGTCAGTTCTAGTAGGAAAATAAGAACATATATAGAACAATAGTTAGATCTAGTGAGTTTTTGTCTAAGGATAAAGAAATGCAGGTTTTTAGGAGGGAATTTATGGCTAGCGAGAAACATAAGGAGAAAGAGAGAGAGAGAGAGAGAGAGAGAGAGAGAGAGAGAGAGAGAGAGAGAGAGAGAGAGAGAGAGGGAGGGAAAGAGAGAGAGAGAGAGAGAGAGAGAGAGAGAGAGAGAGAGAGAGAGAGAGAGAGAGAGAATGCTATTCTCCTGGAGAAGATTAAGAGGGAATGGGATCATGGGAATACGAAGAGGGTTTGGCCATGTTAAAGAGGAGAAACTTTCCTTCAACAGAGACTAGAGTAAAAGAGAAAATAGTAACATATGATATCAAGAGATGGTGAAATATTGTTGAAGAGTTATAAAATGAAGAGGGGGAAAGAGAAAGCTTAGGATGAATGTTTTTGATTTTTTTACTATAATGTATAAGGTGAAGCCTTCAGCTAACAAGTTGGAGGGGAGAGTGTTGTATAAAGCTTGAAAACAAAACAAAACCAAAAAGGAATATTTGAAACAACCATTATGGAGACTAGAATAGAGAATCAGATAGGCAGGAGTAAGAGGAGTGTTTTGCTGTAGTAATAGCTGAAATGAAGTTATATAATCTCTACTGGCCTCAGTCAGTGATTTATGACTTACTCTAGTTCTTTTCTGTGGCACATGAGTAGGAATGGAGGTGGCAGATGGTAGAAGTGATCTAGGTTTGGATTGAAGCAAGATGTCAGTGACAATTGTAAGGGTGTTAGGTTCCAAAGGTTCAAGATAATGTTGAATGGAACTCATTAACTTTTGGATTGTGATTAAGAATGAAAGATAATGTAACCAGAGCAATGTGAATACCCTGAGAAGTTTGAGGGGTAGAGAGATTGGGAGTCTTGGTGAGAACAAAGACTTGGCTTAAGGATAGTAAAGCACATAATGGAGTCAAGCTCACAAATTAAGGGCTTCCTTAAAATCATGCCTGAAATAAAATTTTGGAGCATCAGAGCCAACAAAAAGTCAAGATGAAATATTTTTCTGGTCCAAGAAAACTTAAGAGGTAGGCAGGAGAAGTCTATATTAATGGGGTGGAGTTTTGGTCAAAGCCCCACATGGACAGCAACAGCAGTTTCAGGAGCTCTCATCCCAGAGATAGTAAAGGGATCAGAAGATTGGGCTGAAGGAGATTACAGAGGACCCTTTGCTGGAACCGGGTACAGCTGATGCTGATTGGCAACACTATTGCCTATTCACAGTTCTAGGCTGCAATTCCAGTGGAGAGAGGAGGGCTGGGAGTTAGTCACAAAGAAGCAGGGGCCCCGGTCTTAGTTCCTTGGCAAAGAGAGTCCTAGAGCATGCATCTATAGGGAACCAGGGGGCCCTTCCTTGGTAAAGGCCAGAACACAGACCAGAAGAGCAGTTGACATAACCTCTACCAGGATTCCACCACCTGAGAAGCACTGAAATCTTGCAGACACACAGAAGTAGCTCTGAAAATAACAGGACAAAACAGCCTAATGAGTGGGACAGTGCCTCCCCACCTACAGGTAAGCAGAGCTAAACTTTAACTAAAGTTCAGAAGATAATAAATAGTCTGGGGAAATGAGCAAATGGCAATAACAACAACAAAAATTGACCATTAAAAATTGCTACTGTGGCAAGGAAGACCAAGACATAAATTTGGAAGAAGACAACAATATGAAAACAGCTTCCATAAAAGCCTCAAAGAAAAATGTTGTTTGGACCCTAGACCAATAAGAATTCCTGGAAGAGTTAAAGGAAGAAATAAAAAGGGTAGAGAATAAAATGAGAAAAGAAACAGAAGTGATGCAGGAAAATTATGAAAATAGAATTAACAGCATGATAAAAGAAAGAGGTACAAAAAATACTGAAGAAACTAAGACCTTAAGAGAATAAAATTCACCTAATGATAAAAGACGCACAAAAATTCACTAAAGAAAAGAACCCCTTAAAAAGTAGATTTGACCAAATGAAAAACAAGTTACAAAATCTAACTGAAGAAAATAATTCCTTAAAAATTAGAATTTTGCAAGTGGAAGATAATGACTATATCAGACATCAAGAAGCAATAAAACAGTTAAAAGAATGGGAAAAATAGAAGAGTATGTGAAATAACCCATTTGCGGGAAACAGCAACAAGAACAGCAACAACCTGGAAAACAGATTGAGGGAAGATTATTTAAGAATCATTGAACTATTTGAAAGCCATGATCAAAGAAAGAACCTAGATGCCATATTTCAGTAAGTATCAGGGAAAACTGTCCTGATATCTTAGAGTGAATCCTGGAAGAGAGTCAGTGAATCTAATAGAAATTTTTGTGACACAAAAACTGTATATACATATGTGTGTGTGTGTGTATGTGTGTGTGTGTGTATGTGTATTTATGTATGTTGTAGATATGTAGATTCAATACGTGCCTATATCTTCTTTTGAAGTTCTCCTCTAATGCTTCTTCAAAGCATGGAGATATTTTTGGTTTCTTCATGGAGAACATGTTCCTTACAAAGGTGTAAATATGTCAAATGTAGGCCTAGCAACAGACCAGATACATATATTCTCTGAAGACTAACTGAGCTAAGTTCAGAGAGACTCATCATTTGCCTAGTCATATGGTGATCAATTTTCTGACCAAGCCAATACCCAAAGACAATTTACTAAGCCTAAGTTTTGATGCCTACTGATAGAGTGAGTATTCACACCTATATAATCACAGGTTCAATTCAAT
Source organism: Trichosurus vulpecula (assembly GCF_011100635.1). NCBI lineage: Eukaryota > Metazoa > Chordata > Mammalia > Diprotodontia > Phalangeridae > Trichosurus > Trichosurus vulpecula. The sequence continues at coordinate 22,525,321 of NC_050578.1, forward strand.
TCCACACAATAAATATTTTTAACATATCTACCATAGTGAAAGAATTGTGTTAAACTCCAGAGATACAAAGTTTGAAACAAAACATTCCTTTTCCTCAAGGAGTTGGAAGTTATGTAGAAGTCAATTTGGAGAGAGGGGTGACCAATAACATTAGAGGGAAGCCCTTTTCAATGACTGAGGAGGTCACATCTTAGTTGAACTACAAAGAAAAACAAATCTTTTGAAAGGTAGAGATGAAGAGAGACTACATTCCAGGAATGATGGACAGTGTGTAAAAATCAAAACAAACAAAAACATGCAGGCGGGAGATTGCATGTTGAGTTCAATGAAAATATAGTCGCCCAATTAAACTGCAACATAAAGCATGCAAAGGAGATTATCTCAAAATGTCTAGCATTGATAGAAGAAATTAAATTGGGGATACCAAAAACAGCCTGAGAAGTTAACATTTTATTTGAGAGACAACAGAGATCTTTCAAATGGAGGCTAGGGGAAGCATATGCTTAAGTATATGCATTTAGCTATACAGTAAAATATATTTTCCTGTGAAAATACAGCATATGTATAATTCAAAAGGAACAAAGAACAAATAAAATAGCAAATAGGAAAAATAAGTCAACAAAATTTTAAGTACTTAATTGATAAACAGTTAATATATTTAAATATAAAAATCTCAGGAGGAAAATATGGAAAGATCAGTTTTGCAGGACTCCACATTTTAGTTCTCTAAGATGAGGATAATAGGTTGTTGTAAAAAAAAACATTTAATTAGATTACAGACTCTTTAGTCATGGAAAATATGAGTTGCCCATGTAAAACACTATAATTAGACTATGCCAATACCCATGGGGTGACAGCCAAAATGGTGGTAATTTTCTGAAAGCAACTCGGACCTGAACTTGATCCAAAAGACATCTATTCATAACAAAGAAGGCCTTTATGAAACAGAAAACAAAGTTGCAACTGTGCCCAGAAAAAGGATATCTGTAGGCATCCTTCTGTCAGGGAAAAAAAAGGAAGTACCAGTTGAAAAGTCATTGCTTTTGATACCAATTGTAGTTAAACATCCAGAACGGGAAATTATCAGAACACTAAAATTATTAAAAAAAGGCCTACCTGCTGCTTGTTTGTCTTTTGTCACTAGATATGTTTTGTAAGATGAGAGAAAACAGTGCCAGGAAGCACTTGACATAGTGGACAATAATGAGCTGTGGATTTTTAGATGGAAATTTTGGAGCATCATCCAAGTTCTTTGATCTCATCCCTACCGTGAGCCAGTAGAAAACTGAATATAGACTGTACAACAAGAGAATGAAAATGGCTTTTTATATCCCATCAAAGCCTTTATTATCATAACCAAAATAATTTTGCAGACTAAGATTCATGGAAAGTAAAGAAAATAAATTTGTAGTCCTAAGGGTTTTGCATTGGTAAATGTTAGTAGGCAACACGGTTCAGCATGTGATAAAATGGGTATTTTTTTTCCCAAGGGACTACTGAAAATCATTCATTGCCTCTTACCCATTCCTACTTGAATGACTAAAGTTTTACCAAGTTAAACCAATTATTTGTGAAGAGCTCCAAGTTTGTCAATAGATGTGGAAAATGTGGTCATCTAAATTAATTTACAGATTTACTCTTACAACAATTAAGATCTCAACTGTACAGGAATGAAGTTACCAGATCTCAAGCTATATTTTATGAAGTTGTAATCCTACCCAGACTGTAATTTGATTCATAAACAGAAAAGCAGATTAATGGAACAGAATAAGTTGAGGAAGACCCAGGTAAAAGACTAAGACCAGTCAGATTTATGACTGGTGGGTAATTTCTAACAAAGTAAGTGATATTAAGGGGTAAAGGGGAGCTTTTGCATAAACAATGAACACAAAATGAGCAGAAAAGTGACCTCTTTTTGGGTGGAGGAGGGAGAAAGTCTTTACATCAAGCAATTCTTCCTGAAACATTATATTACGATAAATATACAACTAACATAAGTATAAAAGAACAAGAGATATTCCCCTCTCAGAATGCTGTCAAAACATGAGCCAATAGTTTTAAAAGGAAGAAGCCAAAAAAACAATGATTATTTGAAATAATGCTACAAACAATAACAAAAAATTCAAAATAAAGCAAAAATAAAGTTTACTTTATATCCATTAAGTTGGCAGAGATGAAAATGTCACTACTAGTGATATCACTACTTTGTATATTCCCTAAAGAAGAAAAGAAGAAAAAAATAGAATGAATCACATATAATATAATTTTCATAATAGTATGATTTCTCAAAGCAAAATATTGGAAACAAAGTAGCTATCCAATGATTGAAAGTGCTTGAATAAATTATGGCATATGAGATAATGCAATATTATCATATTATAAATAAAGACAAATATGAATCAATATAAACATGAAAAGGCTTTAAGAATTGAGAATAAAGAAAGCAGAAATATCCAAAAAAATATACACAATGGCCACAATAAGTTAAAGAAAGGCAACACTGAAGCACTCCACCTAGGTTAATGGAAATGATCTGTCTTAATCCTAGTGAACATAAAACGAAGCATATTTTCTTCCTCTGAATAAAGAGGAAAAGAGGTTGAAGAATATAGGGGTGAAATGTTACATGTGCTATTAGAAATTGTCACTTTCTTCCTCAGTTATACTTATTTGCTTTTATTTGTCACAAGGAGGGCTCAGTATGGAAAAGTTACATTAGAAATTAATTTTGAACAAAATAAATATATGGGTGTGTGTATATGTATATATACATATGTGTATATACATACATTTGTGTCTATAAAAATGCATTTAAAATAAATATTCTTAAACAGAAAGAGTGGTCACTATATCATCATTTTTATGCTATTTTAATGTTAGAATTCTATATAAATAGGAGTGAGTTTTTATTTCCTGTTTTGCATTCCAGGCCCAACATTCCTACATCGTTTCCTCAGACAGTTATTGTTGTTTTTGTGTTGTTGTTGGCAGCAGCAGTTTGTTGGTACTGTGGATAAAGTACTAGACCTAGAGTCAAGAAGACTCATCTTCCTGAGTTCAAATCTGACCTCAGACACTTACTATATGATCCTGGGCAAGTAAGTTACCTCTGTTTGCCTCAGTTTCCTTACCTATAAAATGGGCAGAGAGAGATGGTACTGCAGCGTCTCTGGCAAGAAAACACCAAATGACATCATGAATAGTCAGACAAAACTGAAACCTGGACAAAGACAAGGTTATGTGATAGTATGGAAAGAAGAAGGTGAATATCTCAGAAAAGAACTGAGGAGGGACAAAGTACTATAGTACATGTGTCTGACTTCTTTGATTAGAAGAATACTTTCTATTTTTCCCACACCCTTATTTACGTAGCTTTTGTATATTATGTAGTGGGAAGTTTGTTTGATTGAAAGTAAAAAGACGAAATGTAAGAGATACACACTGTCCCCTCTGGTCTCCATCTTTGGGAACACAGAAATTACTGACTCAGTCCAGAAATTCCCTTTCTTTTCCCACCATTCCCAACCTATTCTTGAATGACTGCCCTCACTCCAAAGCTATTTTTCTACACATGCATTAGGAAAAGAGGGGTGGGAAACCATGGAGAAGGAAGTATGACTCTAAAGCAGTGTTCAATGAAGCAACAGCAGTGATCAATTCACTTTCACATCAGGGCCAAAGCCCACACCCAGCTTAACCCACTTTGTGACATTTTAAAAAAGAAAATAATAAATGAATGTATTTCTTTCTTGTGTAATTTCTGATCCACCAATTGGTTTTCCTGATTTGCCAATGATGACCTTATCCCTGTATATTGTTTCAGCTAGTTGGGCCCAGAGGTGAAGTCAGAGTGCATCTTGCTCTACCTTGCCACTTTTTTAGACTTTCTTTTGAAACTCTGTACTCATAAACATGGAAACAGGCCAATAGAAAAAATGTTATGATCAATCATGTTTTTATATAAGGTAAATTTATGTTAATGTAATAGAATAATCAGGGATTATGAACAAACTTAACAGAAGGAAAAAAAAAACTTTGGAAATTTTGAATTAAATATTTTCCCTTTCAGATAGAAGTAGGGGTGGGGGAGGGGGGAAGCACTGCATTATCTGCATGAATTTGCACTGGGAGTGAAGTTCACCAATGATTGACAGGCCTCTTGTTGTGGCCTCAGATGTCCCATCTGGTCTCAGTCTATGAAAGCACTGGTCACAGCTGAGCCCAGTCATGCTCAACACCGACTGTGGCCAGCTGCCCCCTCTTCCTCTGTCTCATCAGCATCTATTTCCTCTCCTATTCATACTTTTCTCATGTCACTACTCAGTCTTTCTCTTTCCAGCCATCCATGTCTGTGCCATGGGACTACTGTGGTTTCATCAGTCATGGCCAAGGGAACCTGTCCCCTCTGCCTCCTCTCTTGTGTGACAAGATCATCTGAATTCTATATGTTTACTCACTTCTCACAGCCTCTCACAGTAGCCTCTCCTTCAGAAGAAAAAAAGAACAATGATTTCTCTGAGTCTTAGTCAGTAAATAAGCATTTATTAAGAGCTTACTACATGTCAGGCACTGGACTAAGTGCTAATGATACAAAGAAAATTTAAAAGATAGTCTGAGCCCATGAGGACCTCTCAATACAATGAGGAAGTGAATATGCAAATAGCTATATGCAAACAAATTATACAAAATAAAATGGGAATTATCAACATAATGAAGGCATTAGCATTAAGCAGCATTAGGAAAATCTTCCTGGATAAGATTGGATTGTAGTTAACACTTGAAGAAATGCAGGGAAGCCAGAAAGTGGAGATGAGGACTGGGAATATAGTCATAGCAAGCCAAAGAATTCCATTCTGTAAAGTAGGACTTCACCTCCCAGACATATGTGTCCTTGATAGAGGAGATAACAAGGGCTAGCTACATTGAGGGGAAAAAATCAGATAATCTGATTTTTCTTAATCAATTATTCTGACATCCATTAGAGCTCCTAGGTGGTACATGAAACTGATGCTGTCTCATCCTATATAAACAATTAAACACTTTTATTGAATTGTCTGGTTAATGACTCCATTTGAAACAAGTCAAGTCATGCAAAAGAAGAAAAATTTGTGTATGTAGATACAGCATTATTAGATGCTATTATTCATAAGCATATTCCTGCTTCTAAGTTCATCTAATACAATATGTAAGTGAAATGATTTTTTTCTCTTAGATTAGAATAATGAAACATTTCAAAAAACTGTGAATAATCCTCTCACTGACAACTTGCAATAAGTCTGTGACTTCGTAGATGGTCTTTAAGTGGAGCTGTAGCCAAAGTAATCATCCTCTTTGCCCAGGTGGCTGATGATCATATCTTAATTTAAATAAACTGGTTCTCAGACAACAGACCTGTTTTTCCCTGGGGCTATATAAGATTAGAAAAATGTGATGCTACTTAAAATAATAACAATCAAGAGGCAGGGTGCAAAGCCTATTGAAGGTGAATGTCATATGAATTACAGGAAAGAAGAAAAATTTGGTTATTCATGTATGAAGGTAAAAATTTCAAGTTGGGGAAAATTTCCCTACTAGTCACATTTGTATTGTATGATATTGAGAAAAAAACAATTATCTATATTAAAAGTAGGAGTTATAGTAATTCATCACCAGAGGGTTAGCCACCAGATTATCTATCTGTCTATCTGTCTGTGTCTGTCTATCTACCTACCTACCTACCTACCTATCTACCTCTCTACCTACCTATCTACATATCTGTTCTATCTGTCTGTCTGTCCATTTATCTACTTATTACAATAGCAAATCATTAAGCTATTTAAGAAGTGATTGAGAAATAGCAATCTGTATCCATGGAGGGAGTAGACACACTAATGAAATCTTGGGTACCTGAAATATTCCAGTACTTAATTTTATTTTTCTAAGAAATGCAAAATTGAACCCCGTGTGCTACTAAGCACAGGTAATGAATTCATATGGACCATGTCACAGAAATATTCTAGATCAATACCAGAAACAACTGGGAAATTATGACAAGACAATAGGAAATCAGGACCAAGCAGTAAAGAAGAAAGTATGGATATGAAGTACAAAGAAGAATAACAAAGGAGATAGGATATAAAAATGAGGAGAGCAACAGGAAATGATGATGGAAGAGCAACAAGAGGAGCTAGAAGGAGAATTGAAAATAAGTAGGATATAGGCCCTTGAGTACCAGACTTGGATTTAGGAAGATTCATCATCTTGAATTCAAATCTGGTCTTGGACGCTGACTAGCTATGGGACTGTGAGACCCTGTTTGACTCAGTTTCCTCATCTGTAAAATGAGTGGGAGAAGGAAATGTCAATCCACTCTAATATCTTTGACAAGAAAACTTCAAATGGGCTCATGAAGAGTCAAATGTGCTGAAACGACTAAACAACAAAAACAAGCAGGAAAAACAAGAGGTGAGAGAACCTCCTATAGAAAAAGGAACATATGAGTCAGTAGGCTCGTAGAGGTAGCAAGGACGGAAATTGGAAAGAATAAGTGAGAGGCAGAGGGGAAAAGATAAACTGCAAACAGTAAACAGGGTAAGTAGTTGCCAGGCAAGGGAGAATACAAGGCAATAAAGTGGAAATGTCATGGCAGGAAGTAATGAACAAAGATGAGAGCCAGGGTTACAGGGAAAGCTAAGTTAAGCAGTCTTTGAGAGTAAAAACTATTTGCACCAAAAATACTGTACAGCAAAACAATTCCTTCAATAATATTCTTGTCGCTTTCAATGTGATAGATAAAAAAATCCCTCATCAAATATTAAAAGATAAGACTACATCACAGTTCATCACTCAAGCTCCACTTATATGAAAAGGACTTGAAATCTAGATTGGATCAACATTATAAAAATGTTTACAGTATCTAGAAGGAGCTGTATTAAAATTGGGTGCTGTAGTTCAGGACAGCGGAATCAAAGACCTAGGACTTGGAGGTACTGGGTTATTGTTTTGACTGACAGTGTTATTTGTTCTAAGAGTATATGTAGATGAAAGAGGGGCAACAGACACAAAATGGAATCAATTCAGTGATGTTTTCAGTAATCAGGTCTTATTGGTAAAAATAATGTAAATATCATGTGTGGGTAAGAACTCCCCAAATTTGAAGCACTACATGTTGAAGTTATAGCAGCAATTCTGAAGATGAAGTCAGAAATAGTAGTTACATCCTTACAAAGTTCATAAAAATAAAACAAAGCTTTTGGAGATGATGCAATTTTAAAAGCACTCAATGACCAATTCTTGAGATATTTCAAAGAACAGATTCAAAAAATTTAGAAAATATCATAAATGGTTATCTGCCTAAAAAATTACTGAGAAGACATTCTTTACCACAACCATGATTCCTACTTATTTGTCTCAATAAAACTATAATGACACTGGTCAGGATCATAATGACAATATGAAGTTCAAGATCCTGAGGAATAGAATTACCTCTTTCTCCACCCTTGGGCTTTATTGATAGCACAAAGTCGACTAGTCTACTGGGATACACAGAGGATGAAAAGACACATATAGCTTTATTTTACTGCCACCTTTGGGTTCTGTTCTTGTTCTGGCATTAAGAAATTAATGCATTTGCATAATTGCAATTTAAGAAGATAATCTCACTGGAAAAGGAAAATAAATGGTCAAGGTGCTTAGGACTAATATTTCTAGCCAGGAGGATAAAAGAAGCTGGAGCCTTTTACAATTAGGATAAGCAAGTCCTGGCTGCCTATGAATACATACGTCATGAGTAGGCCAAATGAAGATAAACAAAAGAACTGGTAGATTTCCTCAGATTTCAAAGGCTTCTCCCAATGATTCATCATCTGCCATCACACAGGTGTTTCTGTCTTCATGTCCTGTCAGCTCCCTCTGAGAGAAGAAGCCTAGTCTATGTTGTATCAACCCACATCAATAACATATTTAAAGAAAATACAAGAAAGGAACAGAGAAGTTACTATGATGGGTTTTCTATAGCAGACCACAATTTCATGGCAATGCTAGTGACTAAGAAATGTAGAGTATATAAGATTGCACTGTACATATTGGCTTATTTATTTATTTATTTTTTAATTTGGTAGAGTGAACTGTAGCTTTGACGTCTTTCCTCAGACAGGGTGATTCTCATTTATATATAAAAGTTGCAGTGTAGTCCATAGAATGAAAGTTGTAGAGCTAGAAGACACCTCAGGACTCTCTTTTTTGCCTTTTACTACATAGTTGTGAAATATTATTTTACAGATGATGCCTAGAGAAGTTTAGCAATTTGCCCGAAGTCACACCAGTAGTCACGCCAATCTCTGAAGAGATTGGATTTGGACCCAGGTCCTCTGACTCTTGAGTCTCAAATGTTCTCTCCACTTTTCTCTATCCCTTTCTCTTTTCCTAATCTTCCACCTCTGTTCTGATCTTCCTCTTTGGCTTTCACAGCTTATAGTTGATTAGTTTCACTATTTATTCTTCTGAATCCAGAAACCCACTTTCTACAACACCACACTCCAAATGACAGATGTGAGTGCCATGTCATAGTGATAATTTTCTTTAATAATTCACTGAAAATTCGTATTAAATGAGGAGTTAAACAGTTATACATCCTAAAAACTATTCATCTGTACCATGGATGATGTCTTGTGCAAAGTTCAAACAAAATTACAGGACTTCCTAATTATGATGGGTTTCTCCAAATACACTGATTAACATGACACTAATTATGTCCAGATACAAAACTTCTCAGTGAAATCCATAGTTACATGAAAAATATTGGTCTGAACTTTTTATTTGAAAAATAATCTATATAAAATGCATATTGACTAGATCAGGAAGTCAGAGCATCAATGCATATACTTTGGCCAAGCACTGAAGTGGGATGATAAACTTGGCCTGAAATTGAATAGGAAGAAGGGGGCAGAGCTGAACTGTATTTGGATATTATGTCCTCATTTCACTAATGCAAATTTCATTTCCTTTCCTGAAATATTCTTTCTATGATGTTGTGAAGTATTTCATGTAACACTAGGGGCTTAGATGTAAAATTCTAAAAAACCCCAAAATCCACAGATAGGCACATGGTAAGAGAAAGCAGCCCATAGTATGTTACTAGCAAGATATCATAGCTACCATATTAGAGTTGAAGCAACCTGGCCTCATATCCCACATTCTACTCTCTTTTTGCTCCTGGGCAAATTGTTTAACCTCTCAAAGCCTCAGTTTCCTCATTGTAAAAGAGGATTAATGATAGCCCCTTCCCCACAGGGACATAATTAGTATGCAAAGAACTTTATAATCCTCAAAAAGTCATGTAAATATGAGTGGTTAACATTAATGACTTCCTTTTGGGGTAGACAGTATCAATACAAATAAAATCATACAAATAAAAAGTTGAATTATAGTAATTTTTTATAAATGAAAACAATTTATTAGGCAGTACTATGTGTTCCATTTGTCAAACATTGTGTTATGTTCTGAGGATACAAAGACAAGGAAAAAGAAAGATAGTTCCTGATTTCAAAGAGCTTATATTGCAGCAGGAAAAGATAACATCTAAAAGTGAGCTAGAAAATGGGGCAGGGAGCAGGTAAGGGATAACTACAAAAGGCATGCTGGTGAACTCTATCATTAGAAGCATATCTTGGAAGTTATCATTTACTTTATTGATATGGATATTCTCCCTATAATTCACAGCTCTCTCATGTCTTAATAAATAGTTTCAGGAGCCTCTAGGATCAAAAATATTACATGGTGACCAACCTTCTGGACATTAGCCTTTCTGAACTCAGCTAGGCTGGCCATTAGATGATGACAAATTTCTGGAATCTTTTTCCAGCTTGACCATTCTTTCCAGAGATTGCAATGTGCCAGTGCAACCTTCAAGGATCCAGGGTCATCTACCCATGATGAGACTCTGGAAAAGGCCTTAATTGCGGGAAAGGTTTTAGAAAATGTTCTGATCATAACCCTGTATATTGTTATCTGTCTTAGGTCCTCTAAAACTATTCTTAGTTGTCACTCTGATCTCTGGGGTTTCCAGTCTTCCTTATTCTAATCCAACATTTCTCTGGCATTACATTTGTCTCATTAACCCTTATGCCATAGTTGGATAATTAGAGCAGGACACAATCTCCTACCTTGAAATCCCTTATACTCTTACCCTTTTGCTGCTCATTATCTGTCAAATCACAACTATGAATTATCTAACTTCTTCATTCTCATACATATGGTTCTGGATGTTACAGAAGAAAACTCATGTAATATGAGTCCAATTCAGATTTCTGTAATTCAATCTCAAGTTGGCCCTTACTAGTATACAACAGTCCTTTATTATTTTCTGACTTATTTTCTATCATAATTTTCACTGTGACTATTCCAAATCTCCTTTCCTCTCATTTTCTCATATCACCTCCTCTTCTCTGACTCAATTTCGTGGCAAAACATATTCCATTTAACATGAGCTCCGTCTTCTCCTATATTCTATACTAAAAAAATTCCTCAACATTCTCCCCTATTCTTTTCTCTCTACTATAGTCTCCATCAAAGTGTTGGCTGTTCTACTTACCGAAGACAACCCCTAAATTTGCACTGTTGGGCCCATTGATTTTCATCTTCTTTTGGAACTTGTCTCCTTAATGATTTGTTTTCCTCTCCAGTTTCCAAACTTTCCACATCTTCTGCTTCCCCACACTATCTGAAAACATTACCATGTCTCTGCAATCTTTACAAAATAAAACAAACAAAACCTTTATTTGCCCTGCCTCTTCTTATCTACATCATCCTACATATTTTCTTCCTCTATTCTGACTGGTTCCATCTACTCACCTCCCATCAATTCTTGACCCCTTGCAATTTGGCATCTTATCTCTCTGCTTGACTGAAATGAATGATTGTGATCAATTAGCAATGATTTCTTGGCTGCTAAATCTTTTCCAAACCTTCGTTCTATTTGAACTGTGGAACTTCAGACACTGTCAGACAATTTTCATCATGCATACTTCATATTCCCTTTGATTTTGAAACATTCTTGTCTGCTGCCTCCCTAAATGACCCACTTTAGTCTCTGTTGCTGGATCATCATACAATTTTCACCCAGTAAATTAGAATGTGCCCCCAAACACTCTAGCCTTGGTACTCTTCTCTCTCAAGAATCTCTAGTGTAGGCATAGTGGAGACAAGATGGGAAAATAAAAATAGAGACTTGCCTGAGCTCTCTGAAATTCCTCTCTAAACAGTTTCCAATAATACCTCAAAATGAATTATGGAGTAGCAGAATGAACAAAAGGATAGGGTGAAACTATCTTATGCCCCACAGTAACTTAGAAGCTTGGCAGGAAAGGTCTGTGTCACTGGAGTGAGAGTGGAGTACAGTTCAGCATGGGCCATACCCCAGCAAGCCAATAGTAGACCTTGAGGGCAACTGATTCATAAGCTTGACCTCTAGAGCTCTCAGATGGTAAAAGGTTGGACAGTTGGAGTGGAGATTACAGGGCCCATTTTGCTGGCACTGAGTGAAGGATTCCATATCATTGCCATACATAGTTCTGGGTTGCATTCCCAGGTTGTGAAGGGGTACTAAAACATAACAGCCTACAGCCACAGGGAAAAATTCCAGCTGGGAAAGAATGCTCGTGGTCCATCACAGACCAGAGCACAGGATAGGAGAGCAGTGACCACAGTTTTCTCACACTTCACACGTTGAAAGAATTGAAAATTTACAGACCACCCTCAAGAACTATCTCAGAAAACAGAAATATAAAAAACCTAAAACTTAGGACCATGCCATTTTCAAATAAGGAGCAGAGCTCAACTTCAACATAAAATTAAAAGTCAAGAAATAGGCTGGAAAAATGAGCAAACAACAACAACAACAAAAAGTCTGACTATAGAGAGTTGGTATTATGACAAGGAAGGTCAAAACACAAATTCAGAAGACAACAAAGTAAAAATATCTGCAATGCAAAGTCTCAAGCAAAAATGTGAATGTGCCTCAGACCCAAAATGAAAAAACAGGAACAAAAAGAGTTGTAAAAATCAAATAAAAGAAGTAGAGAAAGAATTTTAGTGGGGAGGGAAATGAGAATGATACAAGAAAATCATGCAAAAAGAGTTAGTATCTTGGTTTTTAAAAAAAGTCAGGAAAATGCTGATGAAAACAATGTCTTAAGAAACAGAATTAGCCAAATGGTAAAGGAACAAAAAAAAAAAAAAAAAAAAAGATCTCCACTGTAGAGAAGAACTCCTTAAAAAAATTGGTCAAATGGGAAAAAAAAAACAAAATACAAGATGTGACTGAGGAAAAGAATTCCTTAAAAAGTAGAATTGTCCAAATGAAAGAGGGGAAAAGAGTAACAAAAGCTCACTGAAGAAAATAATTCCTTAATAATTAGAATTGGACAAGTGCAAGCTAACGACTCTATAAGAAATAACAAAATCAAAATAATGAAAAAAATTATTAAATATCTCATTGGAAAAACAACTGACATGGAAAATCAATCCTATAAATTATTGCACTGCCAGAAAGCCGTGATCAAAAACAGCCTGGACATAATCTTTCAAGAAATTATCAAGGAAAATTACCCTGAAATACTAGAACTTGAAGGTAAAATAGAACTGGAATCCACTTATTATGTCTTGAAAAAGATCCCAAAAAGAAAACTCAGGAACATTATAGCCAAATTCCAGAGCTTCCATGTAAAGAAGAAAATATTGCAAGCCACCAGAAAGAAACAATTTAAATATGATGGAGCCACAGTCAGGAACACATAGGATTTTGAAGATTTGACATTGAAGGATTGAAGGACTTAGAATATATTATTCTAGAGGGCACTGGAATTTGGATTACAACCAAGAATCAACTACACAAAACAAACAAACAAAAACCTAGTATACTTCTTGCATGGAAAAAATAATTATTTGATGAAATAAAGGATTCTCAAGGATTCCTAATGAAAATATCAGAACTGAATAGAAAATTTGACTTTCAAATATGACTCAAAAAAGGTATGAAAAGGTAAACAAGAAAGAGAAATCCTAAGTGATTCAATAAGCTTAAATGATTTATATTCTCACACGGGAAGATGTTATTTGTAACTCCTAATAACTTCATCATTATTAGGAAAATTAGAAGGAATGTATATAGACAGAGGCCGTATGTGTGAGTTGACTAAGATGATACAATATAAAGAAAAAAAAAACAAATGGATGGGTGAGAAAGAGCTGTACACCGGGAGAAGGGGAAAGGGAGAGTTAGAATTGGGATAAATTACTTCACATGAAAGAGGTGTGAAAGAGTTTATAAAGTAGAGGGGAAGATAAAAGGGCAGCAGACAATGTTTGAAATTTACTGTCATCAGAATTGTCAGAAAGAGACAATAACATACACTCAGGAAATGAAATCTATTTTACCCTACAGGGAGGAGTAGGGGAGGGGGATAAGGGAAGATGGGGCTGAAAAAAAGGACAGCAGACTGGGGGATGTGGCAGATAGAAGCAAACCACTTTTGAGAAGGGACAGGGTGAAAGAAAACAGAGGATAGATGGGCTATATAAGATGGAGGGAAATGCACAATTCATAATCATAACTATGAAAAATTACAGCAAATTCCTTTGATATATACATCATTTTTCAAATAAACAGAGAACTGAATCAAATTTAAAATAATACCAGTAATTCTCCAATTAATAAATGATCAAATGATATAAACTTGCAATTTTCAGATGAAGAAATCACAGCTATCTAAAGTCATATTTAAAATGCTCTAAATTACTATTCATTATAGAAATGAAAATTAAAACAACTCTGAGTACAACCTCAAACCTATCACAGTGGCTAATATGACAGAAAAGGAAAAAAACAAATGTTGGAGGGAATGTGAGAAATTGAGACACTAATGCATTATTGATGGAGTTGTAAACTGATCCAATCATTCTAGAAAGCAATTTTGGATTATGTCCAAAAAACTATAAAAGTGTGCATACCCTTTGTTCCAGAAAATATCACTTCTAGGTCTATATTTCAAGGAGATTTTAAAAAAGGAAAAGGATCTATGTAAAAATATTTATGGTAGTTCTTTTTGTGGTAGCAAAGAATTGGAAATTGAGGGGATATCAACCAATTGCAGAATGCCTGAACAAGTTATGGTATATGATTGTGATGGAATACTATTGTGCTATAAGAAATTGTCAGCAGGATGCTCTCAGAAAAATCTGGAAAGAATTACATGAATTGATGCAAAGTGAAATGAGCAGAAACAGGATAATAATATATACTGCAATAGCAATATTGTACAATGATCAACTGTGATTGACAGCTATCCTCAGCAATACAATTATCCAAGACAATTCCAAAGGATGTTCGGTTTAAAAATGGTATCCACTGCAATGTAAAGAAAGAATTAATGGATGCTGATCAATGCATGTTTTAAAAACTTTATTTTTCTTCTGTTGTTTATTTTTTTGTTCTGTGTTTTATTTCACAAATGACTAATTTGGAAATATGTTTTTTTCATAACTGGACATGTATAATCTATATCAAATTCCTTGCCTTTAAATGAGGGGATGGGGAAGGGAAAGGAGAGGGAGGGAGAGAGACAATTTGGATGTCAATTTTTTTAAAAAAGTAATGTTTAAATTGTTTTTACATGTATTTGGAAAAAATAAAATATTTAAAAATTTAAAAAATCTACTATAGTAACTATCAATTTCTGTGAATTCAATGATTGTTTTTATAGATATAACACCCAAAGAATGCTGGAGAAAGGAACAGAAGTAGTTTTTTTGGTCAACTCATCTGGTCACTTTGCAGAGGTAAAAGTTTCCCACATTTTTAAAATAAATTCGCCATAGAAATTCCAACTATTTCCTTCAGAGATGCAGGAGTACTAACCCATTTGTGTATGGAAAGATTTATAGTTACTTGAATATTGTTCAACTGTTTAAATATTTCTTCCTTTGTATTTGTATGGTTTTCTTGTCTTATTTAAATATTTCACGTAGAATTTCTGAGTTATATGGTCTATGAATAGAGAATATTCTTCTAAATCAAAAGGGCTGGGGACTTAGGTTATGATTAGCATAACTGATTATTCAATTCAACCACACTAAATCTGTGAGTGATCCAGGGGGACCAAAAATAGAGTTCTAAAAGAGATTCCAGGGCACCCAATTCTGTATGTATACATGTAACATTCCCTCAATAGAATATAAACTACTTGAGAACAGGTACTATTTCATTTTGTCTTTGAATTCTCATCCCATAACACATTGCTTTGCCCAGAGTAAGTGCTAAATAAATGCTTGTTTAATTGGACACAAAAGGTGAAAGAGCAAACCTTCACTAACTTCTTACTGCATATTCTCATTGTGAATATAAAGGTAATTAATTGTAGTTTATTGCAGGCTATTCCAGCAGAATGCAAACCTTTGCACATTCTAGCAAGCTTTGGAAGGTGAACTTGATAATAGACATAATGAATTATGCAAGGTCAGTTTGGAGAATTTCATCCCTCCAAACATTTTCTACCAGATAGCGTTTTGTTTTAACCAGGAGATCAGTTAACAACACTTAGCATCTACTATATGCCAGGCACTGTGCCAACTTCTGGGGATACTAAAAAAAAGTCCAAGTCCTTATTCTCAAGGAGCTCATGTTCCAGTGAAGAAAAGATTTAAACCATTATGGACAAACAAGCTCTATACAGTGTGAATTGGAGGTGAGCAATAGGGTGAGGGCATTAAAATGAAGGTTAAATAGTAGTCCTTGCTTTGAATTGATGAGTCATGATTATCTGTATACAAAGTATCTATGCCACTGAAATCACAGACCTTTTGAGGTATGGTATAAAAAATAATACATCTTAGAAAATGAAGAGTACACACACACACACACACACACACACACACACACACACACACACACTGGAGGAAGTATGCAAAGATTAGTTTAGTGGGACTGAAGGGATCTAACCCCAGTTCTGCCACCAAATAGATGTTTGACAAATAATGAACTAAATAATTGCCTTAAATTTTTCTTCCATATTTAAAGTTCCACGATTCTATAACAAAATAATCTGCCTTGAATTAGTTTTTGTCTTTATTTTTTTTTTCTTAATTAGCTTACTAGATTGTAGGATGCTTGAGGTGAGGCTTTGTACTTTAACCTCTGAGGAGCTCGTTACCAGAGTAACTACTTAACAAAACATTGATGTCAATCACTCAAGTATACGTCTTACATAGTACAGCACATACAGTACAGTTTGGCACATACATGGTAAATGGATAGACTTCCATACTACAGGACAAAGCTTTCTTAGAAAGGGCTAATTTCAAGTAAGTAAAATAAATATGTAGTTTAAGGGAACTGGACAAGTAAAAAAAATATGTAGTCTAAGGGAACTGGACAAGTAAAAAAAAAAAGAAAGGGCTAATTCAATTCTCGAATGTAGACAAATGTATTGCAGCTCTTTCCAGACACCTAGTCCCAGCTGTGGTAAGAAATTAAGTCTATGTAGACTAGAATCTGATTTTTACATCAAAATCATTGAAAATACTAAATGAATGTTTCCAGTTCAACATTTTTCATCACACAGGCATTCCTTGATGTATAAAAAAATGGCTTCTGTAATTTCAAGTTTGAAACATTATTAAAAACAATTGAAAAAGACAACAGGCAAACAACTATGTACAAACTAGATACAGGCAGGTTAAATTTGAGATAACCTTAACTGTAAGGCACTAACAGTAAGTGGGATGAGAAAAGATGTCTTGCAAAAGGTTATACTTTACCTGCAATTTCATTTTTTTAAAATTAATTGATTGATTTTAAGTTTAGAATATTCAGCTCCACAAGCTTTTGAGTTCCAAATGTTCTCCCCCTCTTTCTCCATCCTCCTCCCCTCTTCCTCAAGACGTCATGTAATCTTATATAGGCTCTACATATACTTTCACATTAAACATAGTTTCACATTAGTCATGTTGCAAAGAAGAATTATAACCAATGGACTGAACCAAGCGAAAGAAGAAACAAAACAAAGACAGAGCAAGTAGTTTGCTTCAATTTACATTGACTCCCTAATTCTTTCCATCATGAGTCTTTTGGAGTTGTCTTAGAACCTTGCATTGCTGAGAAGAGCCAAGTTTATCAAAGTTAGTCATCACACAATGTGTCTGTAACTGTGTATGATGTTCTCCTGGTTCTGCTCCCCTCATTCAGCATCAGCTCATATAAGTCTTTCCAGGTTTTTTTCTGAACTCTATCTGCTCATCATTTCTTATAGCACAAAAATATTCCATTACATTCATATACCACAACTTGTTCAGCCGTTCCCCAACTGATGGGCATCCCCTCAATTTCCGATTCTTTGCCACCACAAAAAGAGCTGTTATAAATATTTTTGTACATGTGGGTGCTTTGCCCATTTGTATGATCTCTTTGGTATACAGCCCTGGAAGTGGTATTCCTGTGTCAAAGGATATGAATGTTTTATAGCCTTTGGGCATAGTTCCAAATTGCTCTCCAGAATGGCTGGATCAGTTTATAACTCCACCAACAATGCATTAGTGTTCCAATTTCCCCATATCTTCTCCAACATTTATAATTTTCCTGTTTTGTCATGTTAGCCAATCTGACAGGTATGATGTGATACCTAAGAGTTGTTTTGATTTGCGTTTCTCTAATCAATAGTGATTTAGAGCATTTTTTCATATGATTACAGATATCTTTAATTTCTTCCTCTGAAAGCAGCCTGTTCATATCCTTTGACCATTTATCAATTTGGGAATGACTTGTATTCTTGTAAATTTGAATCAGTTTTCTAAATATTTTAGAGATGAGGCCTTTATCAGAGACAACTGATAGTAAAAATTCTTTCCCAGTTTTCTGCTTTGCTCCTTATATTGGTTGTATTGGATTTTTTGTACAAAAACTTTTCAAATTAACTTAATTAAAATTATCCATTTTGCATGTTGTAATATTCTCTGTCTCTTGTTTGATCATAAATTCTTTCATTCTCCATCAATCTAACAGTTTACCTGAAATTTTAAAGAAGCCATAAGGAGAACAAGAGGAGAAAGAGAAACCCAAGAACTGAGGACAGTTAGTGAAAATTCTGGTAAGGTGAAATTAGTATGTCTTGAGCAAGTAATGAAAGTGCCACTGGATCACAGAATATATAGAAGGGAGTAAATTATAAGAAGACTAGAAAGGCAGGAAGACATTAAGTTATGAAGGGTTTTAAAAGTCAAAGAGATGATTTTATATTTGATACTGGAGATGATAGGGAGCCACTGGAGTTTATTGAATTGGGGATAAAGGGAGTGGTAGAATTGGGAATAAGACTACTCATTTGCCCTCAAGGAACTCAGTGCTGAAATTGCAAGAGCTCTTTGAAGCATGCTGATGATTTCTGTTTTCCTGGTACATGTTTCCATGTATCCTGACTACCATACCTCAACTTTGTTTTCTCCTCAAAACTGTAAAGTTAACCTGATACTTACTCCTTCTTCTGACCTGTTGTAGCAGCAATTTAGATTTGAAGATCTTTCCCACCCATTAATGGGCCATATGACCTGCTTACATCACAGGAAG
The DNA here is from genome assembly GCF_011100635.1 of Trichosurus vulpecula. Classification (NCBI taxonomy): domain Eukaryota; kingdom Metazoa; phylum Chordata; class Mammalia; order Diprotodontia; family Phalangeridae; genus Trichosurus; species Trichosurus vulpecula. The sequence continues at coordinate 22,543,913 of NC_050578.1, forward strand.
CCTAAGTTTACATGTGGTGGGAGGAGCTTCCTGACAGGAAGAGGAAGTTCTGTCACAGTATATGGGGGGGGGGAGAGAGAGAGAGAGAGAGAGAAAGATAGAGAGAGAGAGAGAGAGAGAGAAAGAGAGAGAGAACAGTTATGGCTACTAATGGCTGCTAACAGCCACCCTCATGATTGTTAGAACTGAACAGGTTGACTTAGCTGTATTTTGAGTTTGTTTTGGGGAAGATCCCAGTAGGGGGCCAGAAAGATTTTGGGATGGCAAGGCTGCAGGCTGTGATATGGTGTTTTAAGTTCCTTGCTATTGTGATAGAGTGGGCTGACTGGCTGTGGGAGCTGAACATTTGGTTACAGAATATGATTTTCTGGTGTCTGAATAAATGTTATACTTCTTTTACCTTCTTTATGGAGAATCTCTCATACCTTGTGATACAGAACTACATAGGCCTATTCATGATTACTGTTGATGTCGTGTTTATTGCCTTGCTGTTACACCTGTATACTATTTTCTTCCTTTGGCACCTAATCTTACTTTCCTGTGTCCCATTTCCTCATGAGTAAGCTTTGTTTCATTTTTTATATTTATATACCCACCATCTAACACAGTGCCTGTAACACAGTAAGTACTAAATAGCTTCTTGTTGATTTATTTTTCTGCAAAATCAGTCTTACACTTTCAGCCTTTTTCTAAGCTATAGTTTTCTGACTGTGGACTTTCTTTAGTCTCTGGCTACAAAACTTCATTCTACAGTTTGAAACACTCAGTCCCTGTTCATGGTAGTTACTGTCCCAGCGGCAGTGAGGAAGAGGATACATTAGGTTGTGAATTTAAACATGATAAACCAGGATATGCAAAGAATGCTAAACTAAGGAAAGTAAAAATATAGGGGGTAATAGTGTTAGAGAGATTGTGGAAAGATAGGTGAACTGATACATTATTGGTGAAGCTATTATTTAGTAAAATTGTTTTGGAAAGCAACTTTGATTCATGCAAATAAAGTGATTAAAATATCCATGCCTGGAGCCAAGATGGCGGCTGGAAAGCAGGGACCAGCCTGAGCTCCCTGCCGAGCCCCTCCAAAAACCTATAAAAAATGGCTCTGAACCAATTCTAGAATGGCAGAACCCACAGAACAGCAGAGGGAAACAGGGCTCCAGCCCAGGACAGCCTGGATGGTCTCTGGGTGAGGTCTATCCCACACGGAGCTGGGAGCTGGGAATGGAGTGGAGTAGAGCCCAGCCTGAGCGACTTGGACCATCCAGAACAGAAGCCGGGCGGAGGGGGCCCTAGCGCCCTGATTCAGTGAGCTACGGCAATTACGAGACTTCTCAACCCACAAACACCAAAGACTGCTGAGAAGGTTAGTGGGAAAAGCTGCGGGAGTGGAAGGAGTTCGCGGTTCGGCTTCCAGCCCCGGGGGCAGCGGAGGTGAGGCAGCTACGGCTGCTGCTGCTTCAGGCTCCAGGCCCATCTGGTGGGAGGAATTAAGTGGCAGATCAGAGCAGGGGGGCACAGCCTGCCGAAGATCTGAGCCCAGTTAGGGTTGGGGGTCCTTGGGGAAGGAGCAGTGCTGGTGCGGCAAAGCTGGCACCTCCCCCCCAAACGTGGAACATAGAACTCTGTAGTCTACAAGCAGTCATACCCCACTGAAAAGCTCAAAGGTCAAGTTAGTTGGCTGGGATTATGGCCAGGCAGCGAAAACGCACCGAGATTCAGTCTCAGACTCTGCATTCTTTCTTTGCTGACAAAGAAGACCAAAACATACAGACAGAAGAAATTAATAAAGTCAAAGAGCCTACAACAGAAACCTCCAAGAAAAACAGGAACTGGTCCCAGGCCATGGAAGAGCTCAAAAAGGATTTGGAAAAGCAAGTTAGAGAAGTAGAGGAGAAATTGGGAAGAGAAATGAGAAGGATGCGAGAAAACCATGAAAAACAAGTCAATGACTTGCTAAAGGAGACCCAAAAAAATACTGAAAAATACACTGAAGAAAACAACACCTTAAAAAACAGATTAACTCAAATGGCAAAAGAGCTCCAAAAAGCCAATGAGGAAAAGAATGCCTTGAAAGGCAGAATTAGCCAAATGGAAAAGGAGGTCCAAAAGACCACTGAAGAAAATACTACTTTAAAAATTAGATTGGAGCAAGTGGAAGCTAGTGACTTTATGAGAAATCAGGATATTATAAAACAGAACCAAAGGAATGAAAAAATGGAAGACAATGTGAAATATCTCATTGGAAAAACCACTGACCTGGAAAATAGATCCAGGAGAGATAATTTAAAAATAATTGGACTACCTGAAAGCCATGATCAAAAAAAGAGCCTAGATATCATCTTTCAAGAAATTATGAAGGAGAACTGCCCTGATATTCTAGAGTCATGGGGCAAAACAGAAATTGAAAGAATCCATCGATCGCCTCCTCAAATAGATTCCAAAAAGAAATCTCCTAGGAATATTGTCGCCAAATTCCAGAGCTCCCAGATCAAGGAGAAAATACTGCAAGCAGCCAGAAAGAAACAATTTGAGTATTGTGGAAACCCAATCAGAATAACCCAAGATCTGGCAGCTTCTACATTAAGAGATCGAAGGGCTTGGAATGCGATATTCCGGAGGTCAATGGAGCTAGGATTAAAACCTAGAATCACCTACCCAGCAAAACTGAGTATCATGCTCCAAGGCAAAATATGGATTTTCAATAAAATAGAGGACTTTCAAGCTTTCTCAGTGAAAAGACCAGAACTGAATAGAAAATTTGACTTTCAAACATAAGAATCAAGAGAAGCATGAAAAGGTAATCAAGAAACAGAAATTGCAAGGGACTTACTAAAGTTGAACTGTTTTGTTTACATTCCTACATGGAAACAGGATGTGTATGATTCATGAGACCTCAGTATTAGGGTAGCTGAAGGGAATATGCATATATATATATATATATATATATATATATATATATGTTTATGTATATATATATATAAGTGAATGTCTATGTATGTATATATCTATGTGTATATATATGTGTGACACAGGGTGAGTTGAAGATGAAGGGAAGATATCTAAAAGAAATAAAATGAAATTAAGGGATGAGAGAGCATCATACTGAGAGAGGGAGATAGGGAGAGATAGAATGGGGTGGATTATCTCGCATAAAGGTGGCAAGAGGAAGCAGTTCTGTGGGAGGAGGGGAGAGGGCAGGTGAGGGGGGAATGAGTGAACCTTGTGCTCATCAGATTTGGCCTGAGGAGGGAATACCATACATACTCAGTTGTGTATCTTACCCCACAGGAAAGAAGAGGGAGGAAGAAAAAAAAATAAAAGGATGATGGAGGGGAGGGCAGATGGGGGTGAAGGTAATCAAAAACAAACACTTTGGAAAGGGGACAGGGTCAAGGGAGAAAATTCAATAAAGCGGGATGGGTTGGGAAGGAGCAAAATGTAGTTAGTCTTTCACAACATGAGTATTATGGAAGGGTTATACATAATGATACACATGTGGCGTAGGTTGAATTGCTCGACTTCTTAGGGAGGGTGGGTGGGAAGGGAAGAGGGGAGAGAATTTGGAACTCAAAGTTTTAAAATCAGATGTTCAAAAACAAACAAAAAAAAGTTTTTGCATGCAATTAAAAAATAAGATACACAGGCAATGGGGCATAAAAATTTATCTTGCCCTACAAGAAAGGAAGGGAAAAGGGGATGAGAGGGGAGGGGGGTGATAGAGGGGCGGGCTGACTGGGGAACAGGGCAACCAGAATATACGCCATCTTGGAGTGGGGGAGGAGGGTAGAAATGGGGAGAAAATTTGTAATTCAAACTATTGTGAAAATCAATGCTGAAAACTAAATATGTCAAATAAATAAATTTAAATTAAAAAAATATCCATGCCTTGTGACATAAATATTTTATTACCAGGCACATATACTAGGGAAGCCAATGGTTAAAAATAATTTCATGTGCATACAAGGATAGATAGATGCCAAACATTTATATCAGGTCTTTTTTTTGGTAGCAAAGAATTGGCAATATAATATACTTGTTGACTGGGAAATGGCTGAACAGATTTCATACGTGAATTGAATGGAATATTGCTTTTCTCTAAGAAATGGCATGTGATACAGAGAAACATAGAAAGATTAACACGAAGTGATATAAAGTAATTTAACTAGAACCAAGGGAAAAACACAGCAGATAATAATATAAATGGAATGAATACTATAATGAAAATGTAAATAAAAGCCATAAAGTAATAAAAAATGATTTTTGCAAAATAACATAGAATAAATATGGCCCCAAAGAAGAAGTAGATGTAGACATTTTCTCCTCATTTCTCTGTAGGGGGAGAGGTTCCACAGTTGTGAAATGCTGCTCTTGCTTTCAGATTTTTTTAATATGTTTAATAATTTTGCAGATTTTTCCCCATCGTATTTTTATTTTAATATTATTCTTTATATAAGATAACTCAATTGAAGTGGAGATGAGAAGGAATAAGGGGAAATCTTAGGAAATACAAAACAAAAGATAGAAAAAAATCATTTAAAACATAAAAAAGAGGGAAAAATGTACTGGGGCAAGGAATTGTACTCTGTGACTACAGAATTATGAGACTGATTATTTTTTCTGGTTCATAGACTTGTTTTTAATGCCATTTGAAAGTAAGAATTTCAAAATGTCTTGAGTAATACAAATGCCACCAGAATAAACTTATTTGCTCTGCACTTTGAAAGACAACATATCTTTGAATACAAAGATTTTTTTTTCTAGATAATTAATTTATTTTTAGTTTTCAATATTCACTTCCATAAGATTTTGAGCTTTGAATTTTCTCCCTCTCAATCTATGCCCCCAGCCCCAAGACAGTATACAATCTGATGTAGGTGCTGCATTTACATTCAAATTAAACATTTTCACATTAGTCATGATATAAAGAAGAATTAGAACTAGTGGGAGGAACCACAAGAAAGAAGAAACAAAACAAAACAACAAAAGAAAAAAAAGAGTAAATAGCAAGCTGCCATCAGCATTCAGACTAGAAAGGTTCTTTCTCTGAATGTGGATAGCATTTTCCATCGTGAATCTTTTGGAGTTGTCTTAGATTCTTGCATTAATGAGAACACCTAAGTCTATCAAAGTCAGTCATTGTACAGTGTGGCTGTTACTATGCACAATGTTCTCCTGGTTCTGCTCATTTCACTCAGCATCAGTTCATATAAGTATTTCCAGTTTTTCAGAAGTCTGCCTGTTCAAGATTTCTTACAGAACAATAGTATTCCATTACATTCACATACCACAACTTGTTCAGTCATTCCCCAATTGATGGGCATCCCCTCAATTTCCAGTTCTTGGCTACCACAAAGAGAGCTGTAATTCATATTTTTGTACATGTGGGTCTTTTTGAGATTTGTATGATCTTTTTTGGGATACAGACCTTGAAGTGGTATTTCTGGATCAAAAGTATGCACAACTTTATAGCTCTTTGGGCATATTTCCAAATGGTTGGACCAGTTCAGAACTCCACCAACAATGCATTAGCCTCCAATTTTCCCACATCTATTCCAACATTTATCATTATACTGTTTTGTGAGAGTTGTATTGATTCTCTAATCAATAGTAATTTAGAACATTTTTCATATGACTATACACAGCTTTAATTTCTTCCTCTGAAAACTGCTTATTTATATTCTTTGACCATTTATCAATTGGCAAATGACTTGTATTATTATAAATTTGACTCAGTTCTAAATATATTTTAGAAATGAGGGCTTTATCAGAGACATTGGTTGTAAAAATTCTTTTCCAATTTTCTGTTTCTCTCCTAATTTTTTTTTTTTTGCGTTGGCTGTGTTTGTACAAAAACCTTTCAATTTAATGCAATCAAAATTATCCATTTTGCATTTTATAACATTCTCTATCTCTTGTTTGATTGTAAATTCTTCCATTCTCCATAAATCTGACAGGCAAATTATTACCTCACTTGCCTAATTTGCTTATATTATCAGCCTGCATATTTAAATTGTGTACCCACTTGGACTTTATTTTGGTGTGCAGTGTAAGATATTGGTTTATGCTTAGTTTAAGTCATACTATTTGCCGGTTTTCCCAGCAGTTTTTGTCAAATAATGAGTTCTTATCCCAAAATCTAGTGCCTTTGGGTTTATCAAACAGCAGATTACTATAGTCATTGACTACTGTGTCTTGTGTACCTAACCAATTCCACTGATCCAACCACTCTATTTCTTAACCAGTACCAAGTACTGATCACTGATTTATAATACAATTTAAGATCTTGTATGGCTAGGCCACCTTCCCAGGCATTTCTTTTCATTAATTCCCTTGATATTCTGGACCTTTTGCTCTTCCAGATGAATTTTGTTATTATTTTTTTCAAGCTCTATAAAATATTTTTTTTTAGTAGTTTGATTGGTATGGCACTAAATAGGCAAATTAATTTAGGTAGAATTGTCATTTGTATTATATTAGCTCTGTCTACCCATGATCAACTGATGTTTTTTTCAATTATTTAGATCTGACATTATTTATTTGAAAAGTGTTTTGTAATTGTGTTCATATAGTTCCTGGGCTTGTTTTGGCAGATAGACTCCCAAATATTTTATAGTGTCTACATTAACTTTAAATGGAATTTCTCTTTCTATCATTTGCTATTGTGCTTTCTTAATAATATATAGTAATGCCAATGATTTATGTGGGTTTATTTTATATCCTGCAACTTTGCTAAATTTGTTTATTATTTCAAATAGTTTTTTATTTGACTCTCTAGGATTCTCAAAATATATCACTATATATCATCTGCAAAGAGTGATAACTTAGTTTCTTCTTTACCTATTCTAATTTGTTCAATTTCTTTTTCTTTTCTTATTGCTAAAGCTAATATTTCTAGTACCATATTGAATAATAGTGGTAATAATAGACATCCTTCTTTTGCGCTCCCATTTTATTGGAAACACATCAAGCTTTTCCCCATTACAAATAATGCTTGCAGATGATAGTAAGTAGATGCTATCTATCATTTTAAGGAAAGCTCCATTGATTCCTATGCTCTATAGTGTTTTTTTTTTTTTAACAAGAATGGGTGTTTTTATTATGTCAAAATCTTTTTCTGCATCTATTGAGATAATCATATGGTTTCTGTTAGTTTTGTTGTTGATATGTTCAATTAGGCTTATAGTTTTCCTAATATCAAACCAGCCCTGCAGCGCTGGTATAAATCCTACCTGATTGAAGTGTATTAGTCTTGTGATAAGTTGCTGCAATCTTCTTGCTAATATTTTATTTAATTTTTTGCATCAATATTTATTAGGCAAATTGATCTATAATTTTCTTTCTCTATTTTTGGCTCTTCTTGGTTTAAGTATCAGTACCATATTTGTATGATAAAAAGAATTTGGTAGGACTCCTTCTTCACCAATTTTCCAAACTGGTCTGTATAGTATTGGAATTAATTGTTCTTTTAATGTTTGCTACAATTCACATGTAAAACCATCTGGCCCTGGATATTTTTTTCTAGGGTTTTCACTGATGGCTTGTTCAATTTCTTTTCTGTAGATTGGGTTATTCAAGTATTTTACTTCCTCTTCTGTTAATCTGTTAATTCACATTTTCATAAATATTCATCCACTTCCCTAAGATTGTCAAATTCATGGGCATACAATTGGGCAAAATAATTCCTAATTATTGTTTTAGTTTCCTCTTCATTGGTGGTGTATTTACCCTTTTCATATTTGATACTGTTAATTTGGTTTTCGTCTTCCTTTTTTTTTGAATCAAATTAACCAAAAGCTTATCAATTTTATTATTTTTTCCATAAAACCAGCTCTTAGTTTTATTTATTAGTTCAATAGTTTTCTTAATTTTAATTTTATTAATCTCTTCTTTGGTTTTCAGTATTTCTAATTTGGCATTTAATTTGGGATTTTAATTTGTTATTTTTCTAGCTTTTTCAGTTGCTTGCCCAATTCATTGATCTCCTCTTTCTCTATTTTATTCATGTAATCATTCAGAGATATAGAACCTCCCCTAAGAACTGCTTTCACTGTATCTCATAAGCTTTGGTATGTTGTTTCATTGTTGTCATTCTCTTGAATGAAGTTATTGATTGTTTGCATGATTTGTTGTTTCACACACTCATTCTTTAGGATGAGATTATTTACTTTCTGCTTAATTTTTTTTCTATCTTTCCATGGCCTTTATTAAACACATTTTTATTTAATCATTCTGAAAATGATACATTTAATATTTGTTCCTTTCTACACTGGATTGTGAGGTTTTTATGCCCTTGTACATGGTCACTTTTTGTATATGTGCTATGTATCACAGAGAAAAAGGTATAATCCATTCTATCCCCATTCAATTTTCTCCAGAGGTCTACCATATCCACTTTTTTCTAAAATTCTATTCACCTTCTTAACTTCTTTCTTTTTTATTTTGAGGTTAGATTTATCATGTTCAGAGAGGGAAAGGTTGAAGTCCACCACTAGTATAGTTTTGCTGCCTATTTCTTCCTGTAACTTCTTTAACTTCTTCTCTAAAAATTTAGATGCTATACCTCTTGGTGCACATACGTTTAGTAATGATATTACTTCATTGTCTATGGGGCCTTTTGACAGGATATAGTTTTCTTTCCTATCTCTTTTGATTAGATCAATTTTTGCTTTTGCTTTGTCTAAGATTAGGATTTATACTCCTGCTTTTTTTTTTTTTTTACTTCACCTGAAGCATAATATATTCTACTCCAGGGTATTACCTTTACCCTGTGTCTATGCCATTGTTTCAAATGTGTTTCTTGTAAACAACATGTTGTAGGATTATGGTTTTAAATCCATTCTTCTATCTGCCTCTATTTTATGGGACACTTCATCCCATTCACATTCATGTTTGTTATGATTGCAATTTATGATTCATGATTATGAGTTATGATTGCTATCTGTGTCTTTCTCCACATCCACTTGTTTTGGCTTTTATTTCTCCTTTCTTCCTTACCCTCCTCAAAAGAGTTTTGCTTTTGACTATAGCTTACCTCAATCTTCTCTCCCTTCATATACCACAATTTGTTCAGCCATTCCCCAATTGATGGGCATCCCCCTGATTTCGTATTCTTTGCTACTACAAAAAGAGTCACTATAAATATTTTTGCATATATGTGTCCTTTTCCCACTTGTGTGATCTCTTTGGGATACAACCCTAGCAGTGGTATTGCTGGGTCAAAGAGTATGAGCATTTTTATAGCCTTTTGGGCATAGCTCCAAATTGCTCTCCAGAATGGCTGGATGAGTTCACAACTCCATCAGCAATGTAACTGTTCCAATTTTCCATCTAGTGCATTTATCATTTTCCTGTTTTGTCATTTTAGCCAATCTTACAGGAGAGATGTGGTATCTAAGAGTTGTTTTGATTTGCATTTCTCTAATCAATAGTGATTTTGAGCATTTTTTCATATGCCTATAGATATCTTAAATTTCTTCCTCTGAAAACTGTCTGTTCATATCCTTTGACCATTTCTCAATTGGAGAATGGCTTCTATTCCTATAAATTTGACTCAGTTCCCTGTATATTTTAGAGATGAGGCCTTAATCAAAGACACTGTTTGTAAAGATATTCTCCCATTTTTCTGCTTCCCTCCTAATCTTTGTTGCATTGGTTTGTTTATACAAAAACTGTTCAGTTTAACATAGTCAAAATTATCCATTTTGCATTTTGTAATGCTCTCTGTCTCTTGTTGGTTCATGAATTCTTACCTTCCCCGAAGATCGGATAGGTAAACTATTCCCTGCTCTCTGAAATTGCTTATAATATCAGCCTTTATTCCTACATCATGAAACCATTTTGACTTTATTTTGGTATATGGTGTAAGATATTGGTCTATGCCCAGTTTCTGCCCTACCTTTTGCCAATTTCCCCAGCAGTTTTTGTGAAATAGTGAATTCTTAGCCCAGAAGCTGGATTCTTTGGGTTTATCAAAGAGTAGATTTTCATAAGCATTGATTACTGCATCTTGTGTACCTATCCTATTCCACTGATCCACCACTCTGTTTCTTAGCAAGTACCAGGTAGTTTTCATGACTGCTGCTTTATAGTACAGTTTAAAATCTGATATGGCTGGGCCGCCTTCCCTAGGATTTCTTTTCATTAATACCCTAGATATTCTAGATCTCTTGTTCTTCCAGATGAATTTTGTTATTATTTTATCCAGCTCTGTAAAATAATTTTTTGGCAGTTCAATTGGTATGGCACTGAGTAGATAGATTAATTTAGGTAAAATTGTTATTTTTATTATATTAGCTCAGCCTAACCATGAGCAACTGATATTTTCCCACTTATTTAGATCTGACTTTATTTGCATGAAAAGTGTTTCATAATTATGTTCGTATGAGCACTGGGTTTGTCTTGGCAGATAGACTCCCAAATATTTTATAGTGTCTACAGTAATTTTGAATGGAATTTCTCTTTCTATCTCTAGCTGTTGGGCTTTGTTAGTAATGTACAGGAATGCCAAGGATTTACGTGGGTTTATTTTATATCCTGCAGCTTTGCTAATGTTGTTTATTATTTCAAGTAGTTTTTTAATTGATTCTCTTGGATTCTCTAAGTGAATCATCATGTCATATGCAAAAAGTGATAATTTAGTTTCTTCTTTGCCTATTGTAATTCCTTCATTTTCTTTTTCTTCTTTTACTGCTACAGCTAATGTTTCCAGTACCAAATTGAATAGTAGGGGTGATAATGGACATCCTTGTTTCACCCCTGATCTTATTGGGAATGCATCTAGCTTGTCTCCATTACAAATAATGCATGTTGATGGTTTTAAGTGGATGCTATTTATCATTTTAAGGAAGCCTCCATTTAATCCTATGCTTTCTAGTGTTTTTAATGGGAATGGGTGTTGTATTTTGTCAAAGGCTTTTTCTACATGTATTGAGATGATCATATAGTTTCTGCTAGTTTCGTTGTTGATATGATCAATTATGCTAATAGTTTTCCTAATATTGAACCCACCTTGAATTCCTGGAATAAATCCTACCTGGTCATAGTGTACTATTCTCGTGATAAGTTACTGCAATCTTTTTGCTAATATTTTATTTAAAATATTCATATCAATATTCATTAGGGAAATTGTCTGTAATTTTCTTTCTCTGTTTTGACTCTACCTGGTTTGGGTATTAGTACCACATCTGTGTCATAAAGAGAATTTGGTAGGACTCCTTCACCTATTTTCCCAAATAGTCTACAAATTATAGGAATTAAATGTTTGATAAAATTCATGTGTAAAACCATCTGGCCCTGCAGATTTTTTCCTAGGGATTTCATTGATGATTTGCTCAATTTCTTTTTCTGAGATGGAGTTATTTAGGAATTTTACTTCCTCTTCTGTTAACCTGAGCACTTTATACTTTTGTAGATATTCATCCATATCCCTAAGGTTGTCAATTTTATGGGCATACAATTGGGCAAAATAATTTCCAATCTATTTTTTAATTTCCTCTTCATTGGAGGTGAATTCACCCTTTTCGTTTTTGATACTGGTAGTTTGATTTTCTTCTTTCTTTTTTATAATCAAATTGGCCAAAGGTTTATCAATTTTATTGGTTTTTTCAAAAAACTAGCTCTTGGTTTTATTTATTAATTCAATAGCTTTCTTGATTTCAATTTTATTAATCTCTCCTTTGATTTTCAGTATTTCTAATTTGGTATCTAATTGGGGATTTTCAATATGTTCTTTTTCTAGCTTTTTCAGCTGCATGCCCAATTCATTGATCTCCTTCTTCTCTATTTTATTCATGTAAAGATTTAGAGATATAAAACTTCCCTTAAGAAATGCTTTTGCAGTATCCCATAAGTTCTGGTATGTTGTCTCATTATTTTTATTTTCTTGAATGAAGTTATTAATTGTTTCTATGATTTGTTTTTTTTCCCCACTCATTCTTTAGAATTATTTAGTTTCCAATTAATTTTCAGTTTATTTTTCCCTTGCCCTTTATTACAAATAATTTTTATTGTATCATGATATGAGAAGTATGCTTTGAATACTTCTTCCTTTCTGCACTGGATTTTGAGGTTTTTGTGCCCTAGTACTTGGTCAATGTTTTAGTATGTGCCATATACCACTGAGAAAAAAGTATATTCCTATTTATCCCCATTCAGTTTTCTCCAGAGGTCTATCATATCTGCCTTTTCTAAAATTCTGTTCACCTCTTTAAGTTCTTTCTTGTTTTTTTGATGTTAGATTTATCCAGTTCAGAGAGGGGGAGGTTGAGGTCTCCCATTATTGTGGTTTTGCTGTTTATTTCTTCCTGTAAGTCCCTTAACCTCTCCTCTAAGAATTTGCATGCCCTAACTCTTGGGGCATTTATGTTAAACAGTGATACTGCTTCATTGCTTATTGCACCTTTTAGCAGGGTGTAGTGCCCTCCTTTTCTCTCTTAATTAGATCTATCTTTGCTTTTGCTTTGTCTGAGACTAGGATTGATACCCCTGCTTTTTTTTATTTTTGCTGAACTAAAATATATTCTACTCCAGCCTTTTACCTTTACCCTGTGTGTATCCCTCTGTTTCAAATATGTTTCTTGTAAACAGCATATTTTAGGATTATGGTTTTTAATCCATTCTGCTATCCATTTCTGTTTTATGGGAGAATTCATTCCATTCACATTCACAATTATGATTACCATCTGTGCCTTTTTCTCCATCCTATTTTCCCCCTGTTTACACTTTTATTTCTCCCTTTCCCCTTCCACTCCTCAACAAAGTTTTGTTTTTGACCCCTGCTTTCCACAGTTTGCCCTCCCTCTTGATTCCCTTCCCTTATCTTCCTGTTTTCCACTTGCTACTTCTTCCCTTCCTTCTGACCACTCCCTTCCCTTTTTTCCCCCTTTCTCCTCCTACTGCTTGTAGGATAAGTTAGATTTCTATACATGTCAGGGTATGTTATTCACTTCTTGAGCCAAATCCAATGAGAGTAAAGCTCAGATACTGCTCTTCTCCCTCCTTTCTTTCCCTCTACTATAATATGTTTTTGTAACTCTCCATGTGATGTAATTTACCCTTTCCTACTCCCTCCTTACCACTTCTCCCAGAACCATCCCTTTATATCTCTATAGTTGTATTTTTTATTATTATATCAGTTGTTTTATACTGACATCCACAGTCTATGAATATCCCTTTCAATTCTCATAATATGTATACTAGTCTCACGATTGACATATATCAAACATATAAAACAAAATAACCTACGTAAGGATGTAATTAATTAGCCTTATTGGTTAACTAGGATTTTTTCCCCATTTACCTTTTTCTGTCTCTCTTGAGTTTCGTATTTGGAGAACAAATTTTCCATTGAGCTCTGGCCTTTTCATCAGGAAAGTCTGGAATTCCCTTATTTCTTTCAATGTCCATCTCCCTGCCTGGAAAACTATGCTTAATTTTGCTGGGTAGTTGATCCTTGGTTGTAGTGCAAGCTCCTTTGCCTTTTGGAATATTGTATTCCAATTCCTCCTGTCATTTAACGTAGAAGCTGAAAGATCCTGTATGATCCTGACTGTATTTCCATGATAATTGAATTGTTTCTTTTGAGCTGCTTGCAATATTTTCTTCTCGACCTGGTAGTTATGGAATTCAGCTACAATATTTCTTGGAGTTTTCAATTTGGGATCTTTTTCAGGGGTTGATAGATGGATTCTTTAGATGACAGTTGTTCCCTCTGGTTTTAGGACCTCTGGGCAATTTTCTTTAAGGATTTCATGGAAGATTCTTTCCAGGATCTTTTTTTCATCATAGCTTTTGCGTAGACTAATAATTCTTAAATTTTCTCTCCTGGATCTATTTTCCAGGTCGGTTGTTTTTCCAATCAGGTATTTCATGTTTTCTTCTATTTTTTTCATTTTTTAATTTTATTTGACTGATTCTTGATGTCTCATAGAGTCATTAGCTTCTACTTGCCCAATTCTAATTTTTAATGTTTTGTTTTCTTCCTTTATCTTCTCTATCTCCTTTTCCATTTGGTTGATTTTTACTTTTCAATGAGACATTTCCTCCATTTATAATCTGATTTTCTTCAACCAACTCCCCGATTTTACCTTTTCAAGATTTGTTTTCCTCAACAATTTTTTTTCCATTTTTTGCATTTTTTCTTTTACCTCCCTAATTTGGTTTTTAAAGTCCTCCTTGAGTTCTTCCAGGAATGCTTTTTGGTCTGAAGACCAGTTCACTTTCCCTTTTGAGGTTTCAGATGCAGGTGTGGTGTCCATGCTGTCTTCTTCTGAATTGGTATTTTGGTCTTCCCTGTCTCCATAATATGAGTAAATCATCTTTGAAAGCTTCTTACAATTCTTTGTCATGGTGTTTTTTTTTTTCTTCCCTCCTTGTTTCCGAAGTGGATCTCTGTTTCTGAGGCTCAGGGGGCTCTGTCCCAAGTTTCTTGTGTTGGGATCTAGTTTTATGTGCTATGGCCTCTGGTTTCATGAGGTGTGGGGGAGGGGTGGTCTGCCTTCTGGGGGTCTCCTCTTCCCCAGTACTGCTCTACAGCAGGGGTGGTCCCAGCTAGTGTCTGTGTTGGTGTGTGCCACTTTCCCTGGCTATGCAAAGCCAAGTCTGGGGTACTGGCATTGATGTTAGTTAGCTCCTCCCTCTGGGGCTCAGTTACTCTCCTTGTTCTGCTAAGGTGAGGGCTGCTAAGACACCTTTCTTCCTGAATTAGTCTCCTGCCACCACAAGAAGGGCCCTCTCCCCCACTTCTTTCACTACTGAAGCCCCACTTCTGGCTCCTCTATTTCTCCTGAGGTGTTATTCTCTAGGTTTATTCAAGGGAGGGATATAAGTCATTTTACCTGTACATTCTGACTACTGGAAGTCCAAGAAGGTGAGTTTCAAACCTTCAGACTTTGGGTTGGAGGCCTCCAGGCTACCTGTTCCCTGGGCTGCAGGCGTTGGGCTCTGACAGACTTCTGTCCTGGCCTGAGATGCCTGGGGCTCATTCATGGCCATAGCTGGTACTTCCACTCTGGGCCTGTTCCTGCTCCAGCTTTTTGCTCACCCAGCACTCTCCCAGACCCACAGGCTGGCAAGATTCCTCTACTGTTCCCTATGGGTTTGATCTGGTGCCCTTGCATTTGCCTGGGGTTGGAGGCCTCTGGGCTAGCTGCTCCCATAGCACAGGCTCTGTACTTAGACAGATTCCTCTGCTGGGCTGGGAGGCCTGTGGCTCTATGTACCTTTTTTCTTTTTTCCTTTTTTTTCTTTAATTTATTTAATATATTTAGTTTTCAGCATTGATTTTCACATGAGTTTAAATTACAGATTTTCTCCCCTTTTCTACCCTTCTGCCCACTCCAAGATGGGATATATTCTGGTTGCCCATTCCCCAGTCAGCCCTCCCTTCTGTCACCCCACTCCCCTCCCATCCCCCTTTCCCTTCTTCTTTTCTAGGGCAAGATAAATTTCTATGCCCCATTGCCTGTATATCTTATTTCCTAGTTACACGCAAAAACCCTGTTTTTGTTTGTTTTTGAATGTCTGTTTTTAAAACTTTGAGTTCCAAATTCTCTCCCTTCTTCCCTTCCCACCCACCCTCCCGAAGAAGTCAAGCAATTCAATGTATACCACATGTGTATCATTATATAAAACCCTTCCACAATCCTCATGTTGTGAAAGACTATGTTTTGCTCCTTCCTAATCTATCCCCCTTTATTGAAATTTTTTCCTTGGCCCTGTCCCTTTTCAAAAGTGTTTGTTTTTGATTACCTCCTCCCCCTGTCTGCCCTCCCTTCTATTGTCCCCCCCTTTTTACCTTCTTCTTCCTTCTTTCCTGTGGAGTGCAATACCCAATTGAGTGTGTATTGTATTCCCTCATCAAGTCAAATCTGATGAGAGCAAGATTTACTCATTCCCCCTCACCTGCCCCCTCTTCCCTTCCTACAGAAATGCTTTTTCTTGCCACTTTAATGTGAGATAATTTACCCCATTCTATCTCTCCCTTTTGCCCTCTCTCGATATATTCTTCTCTTATCCCTTAATTTGATTTTATTTTTTTAGATATTATCCCTTCATATTCAACTCACCCTGTGCTTTCTCTCTCTCTCTCTCTCTCTCTCTCTCTCTCAATCTCTCAATCTCTCTCTCTCTCTCCAGATATATATATATATATATATATATATACACCTACATATATACATACATACACACATATGTGTGTATATATATATATATATATATATATATATATATATATATATATATACATACACGTATATATGCATATTCCTTTCAGCTACTCTAATACTGAGGTCTCATGAATCATACACATCATCTTTTCATGTAGGAATGTAAACAAAACAGTTCAACTTTAGTAAGTCCCTTATGATTTCTCTTTCTTGCTTACCTTTTCATGTTTCTCTTGATTCTTGTGTTTGAAAGTCAAATTTTCTATTCAGTTCTGGTCTTTTCACTGAGAAAGCTTGAAAGTCTTCTATTTTATCAAAAATCCATATTTTGCCTTGGGGCATGATACTCAGTTTTGCTGGGTAGGTGATTCTTGGTTTTAATCCTAGCTCCATTGACCTCCGGAATATCATATTCCAAGCCTTTCAGTCCCTTAATGTGGAAGCTGCTAGATCCTGTGTTATCCTGATTGTTTTTCCACAATACTCAAATTGTTTCTTTCTGGCTGCTTGAAGTATTTTCTCCTTGACCTGGGAGCTCTGGAATTTGCCAAAAATATTCCTAGGAGTTTTCTTTTTGGGATCTTTTTGAGGAGGAGATCTGTGGATTCTTTCAATTTCTATTTTGCCCTGTGGCTCTAGAATATCAGGGCAGTTCTCCTTGAAAATTTCTTGAAAGATGATATCTAGGCTCTTTTTTTGGTCATGGCTTTCAGGTAGTCCAATAATTTTAAAATTATCTCTCCTGGATCTATTTTCCAGGTCAGTGGTTTTTCCAATGAGATATTTCGCATTTTCTTCCACTTTTTCATTTCTTTGATTGTGTTTTATAATATCTTGATTTCTCATCAAGTCGTTAGCTTCCACTTGCTCCAATCTAATTTTTAAGGTAGTATTTTCTTTAGTGGTCCATTGGACCTCCTTTTGCATTTGGCAACTGCCACAGCTCTCTGATTTAGGATGCTAGGGCCTGTTTTGCCTGGCTCCTGGTCTGGTTGGTCTTATCGCTGCCCACGCTTAGCTCTGCTCTCATCAGCCCCTAGCTCCGTGCAGGACAGACCTCATCCAGCGACCATCCAGGCTGTCCTGGGCTGGATCCCTGCTTCCCTCTTCTATTTTATGGGTTCTGCAGTTCTAGAATTTGTTCAGAGCCATTTTTTATAGGTTTTTGAAGGGACCTGGTGGGGAGCTTATGCAAGTCCCTGCTTTCCAGCTGCTGTCTTGGCCCCGCCCCCATGCACCTTTTTAATAGCCCTTTGAGCACAGTTCAAATTTCTTTCTAGAAATGTTGGATCAGTTCACAACTCCACCAACAATGGATTAGTGTTTCAATTTCCCCACATTTTCTCAAACATTTATCATTTTCCTGTTTTGCCATGTTAACCAATCTGATAGATGTGATGTGATACCTCAGAATTTTTTTTTGTTTTGCATTTTTCTAATCAATAGTGATTTAGAGCATTTTTCTATATGACTGTATATAGTTTAATTTCATCTTCTGAAAACTGACTATTCATATCTTTTTACCATTTATCAACTGTGGAAGAAGAGAGAGATTCTAAAGCATTTATTTGAAACAAAATATTATCATCATTCTATTTAAGGTTGTTTTCTGTGTATCTATAGTTCTTGATGTAACAGTTTCTTAATATTAGTTGATAAAAGAATAAAGCTGTCTTCTAATTGCTTGAATTCACTATCATAAGTCAAATTGGAGGAGCTACAACTGAGATGAGAAGAAATCTTGTTGGGCATTTTGTTCTGGTGCCTTTGTTTATGGTCATCATTAAACCCAAATTTTCAATACATTTTGTTGATGTGAGCATTAATATGAAGAGGAATCAAAGATTGGAAACTTCAGTGCAAATGAGGATCAGTCCATGCATTCTGAAGGTCTAAATGTCTTGGTTAACATCAGGACATTAGGTGTAGGTTCTAGGACTGGTAAGATGACTTTTCAAGGAAATATATTTTTTGTTTCAATAAAAATGATGCATATTTGAATTAATGCTTTAACATTAATATAATAATTAATACAAGCTAATTCAATTTATATTTTCTGTAGCTGATACCTATTACCTTAATATAATAATCATCATGGACAACTGAAAAGATAAATCTGGACTTTTCAACTTAATAGAATAGCTCTTTAGTATTCTAGATCACCTCCACCCTATGATTAGACATGAGAAGAACATTTCCTAAAACCTACCTTGAAAGAAATTGGTAGGAAGAAAAACAAGCATGCAAAGTGAACAGCCCTGAGTCAGTTTTCAATAAGCTGTTAAAGCAGTCAAAGACTCTTTAAAGATACCTTTGAACTTTTCCCTAAAAGAAGCACTTATGGATTCCATGTAACCATTTAATAGATTTATTTATAGTAGATGCTGGAAAGGACCTTGGAAATCACTTAGTGCACACTGCCATTCTCCTTTTATCTCCCTCCTTCCCTTAGCTTTATATTTGTATAAATAATGTAAAGACAAAGGAGGGGAAGAACTTGACTTACCCAAAGTCTCATAACTATTTATATAATGAATCAGTTTTAGACAAAAGCCATCTCTTCTTGAAAGCAACTATTATACACTGGAAGAACAGAAAATTATTAACTCTTTTTGCCACTGTGATACTAAAGTAACACATGACTATGTAAGGAAATTTTTCCAAGTATATCATATTTGTAGAGTTAAAAAAGTCTTATTCTGTTTCAGTGTTTCTTAGAAATGGAAGGAGTTCCTCGAAATGATTTATTCTAACTGGGGGGAAATCGATGAAACAACTATGTGGATTGATTCTGGACATAAATTCTGAAGGTTTGTATTAAAACTATGTCCCATCTTTTTGGTAGCTGTATGACCTTGGGCAAATCATTTAACTTCCTGGAGCCTTAATTTCCTATTCTGTGCAAGAAGAACAATACTTGTGTGATCTACCTCATATATTAAATTTATAAATGTAAGCAATTATTATTATCTTACCTAATTTATTTGCTAATGTTTACTCAACCCCTTGAAAGTTTCTTCTTAGCTCTTAATATTATAAAGTATCCCTCACCCCAGCCACTATAAGAATTTTCAGCAGAAAAGTATGGTGACATTCAATGGTGGATAGAACATGCACACCAGTGAAATCACTAATATTGTGAAATGCTGAAGTGTAGATAGCATACTTATGTGCATGTGTATACATTGGCTGTTCATGATTTAACAATGTTGTCTTCCCCCAGAAGATAATGTGTTTCCTTAAGATTCTCTGGAATCTCACTAAAATAGTGAACAGAAAATGAAAATATTTTTTCTCTGTTCAAAGTATATATTATCTCTATATCCCTAACACCCTCCCAAAAAGTACATTGGTTCACCATTTTCTTTTTAACATAGACTATATTTTTAATGTAATTTTTTTTGATTGATCCTCAGATGAATTTCAACACTTCATTCGCTTTAACTGGATCATGCATGGCATTTAGAGAAGTGTTGATTTACTTTGGTATGTCAAATATGGAAATATAGTTCTTCTTTCATGCAAAGACTAATGAGCTTGTCATCAGAAGGGTATTTTACAGAGCTTTATATAAGAAAAGACTAGTGGCTACTTCTATTCTTTTTCCCCTCAAAGCAGTAAAACATGGTGGTGCAGAACCAAAATGTCAAATGCAATCTATCATAGCTCAATTACATATGACAAGAAACACAAAATGAAAGAAATGTATAATCAAAAAGTGTACCCCAAATGGGGCATTAGATAAATGAAAACATTTTAGTTGTTTCCTACCATGCATTATTGTTCCTCATAGAAAACATCTAATCTTAGAGAGCTAAAATACTTTGGTTCAGTATTAAGATAGTCATATTATTCCTTTGTCTTTTTTATTTTAAACAGACAAAGTACACACACACATATGCATATATGATGCTTAGGAGTGTATCAGACCCTGTATGTATACATATACAAATGAATATATTATGAAATTATAAAGTTTATGCATGCACATATGTGTGTATATCCCTCATAAACTTAGAGCTGACACTTTAGAGGACGTTTAATCCATCTGTCTAAATTTACAAATAAGAAAATATATATTAACGTAGAGATTTATGTGAATGAATGAAGGACATTTTCTGCTTATTATGTGCCAGATATTGTGCTTAGTGCTATAAATACAAGCAAGTTAGGCATTATCCAAAACAAGCTTACAATCTAAAAGGGGAAGATGCGTACAATTAACAGTAATAATAGATAACATTTATGTGCTACTTACTCACTGTGCTAAGCACTTTCCAGTTATCTCATTTGATCCTGAAGATGACCCTGGAAGGTACGTGCTGTTATTATTCTCATTTTACAGATGAGGAAACTGAGGCAAAATGAAGTTGAGTGACTTTTCCAGGGTCACACAGCTAGGAATTGTCTGAGGCAGGATTTGAATTCACGTTTTCCTGACTCCAGGATAAGTGCTTTATTCGCTGTGTCACCTCACTCTGCTAAGAGAGTGATGACCAGTGATGGGTGTTTTGGAGGAAGTAAACAAATAATTTAGTGAGCATTTGAAATAATAGGCTACTTTATTGAAATGTTCTTGCCAGGGATGGCAGCCCAGCACTGAGCACAGAGCCTGGTATGCAGTAGGTATTTAAAATAAGATTATTTATTAATTGATTCATTGAAAGGTATTATTTTGGTCATAATTTTCAGATCTTGAATTGAATGAAGTGGGGGCTTGAGATATGGAGACATCTGGGAGAGGTGGGAGTGGCCTGGAACTTGGCTGAACGAGGTGAAAAGATCCTGTAGTCAGAAAGAAAGAACCTTTTGTTTCTGATGGAGGTAAAGTATGGAATTGAATGCAGAAATGTCTGGAAATTGTCAGGTAGGAATGTGGTGACCCCAGACTATGCAAGGTTTGCTGACAAGCTCACCATTTTAATTATCACAGTTGTGGATGAAACTCTTTCTTCCTTCCTTCCTTCCTTCCTTCCTTCTTTCCTTCCTTCCTTCCTTCCTTCCTTCCTTCCTTCCTTCCTTCCTTCCTTCCTTCCTTCCTTTCTTTCTTTCTCTCTAACCTTCCTACCTTCTTTCTTACTTACTTGCTTTCTGTCTTTCTTACTTTCTCCGTGCTTTCGTGCTTGCTTTCGTCCTTCCTTCCTTCCTTCCTTCTTTCCTTCCTTCCTTCCTCTCTCTTCCATATTGGCAAACTCTTAGTGGTAAAACTTGCTGCACTGATTTGGATGGGGAATTCTAACTTAAAGTATTAAGGTACTGCCTGGGATGTTGAGAGGGTTAGTTACTTGGCCATTGTTACTCAGGGTGTATATATCAGAGTCAGGAAAGGGACTAGATTTTACTGACTCTAAGGCCAGTTACTTGTGCATGACACAACAGTGGCTTCCTATTAAAATGTGTATTACATATTCTTAGATGTTTGATGTGATACTATTTCAAGTCATGTGGCATTGGACAGAGAATACTTGATATTTCTTTAAAGAAACTTTTAGACATTATAAATTTGTAAATATGACAAACTGCTATGCTGTCATGAAATTATCTGCTATCAACATTAGCATTTTCAATGGGAGGAGGAGGAGACTCTGCCATTTGCCATTGATCCTAGTATGAATTGAAAGTTTACAAGATATTTTTAAAGGAACCATGAATCAGACATTACTTTCAATGTCTTTGATATACCTCAGCTCTGCTTATTATCATTTTGAGACCTCTGGAATTGACTTTTTTCATTTTTTTCTCTTGTTGGCATTGCATTCCATTCCATTGCATACACTTTGTGAATTACCTATCCAAGTTGGATAGGTTGGATTACACAAGAGTGTAATCACTCTTTTTTCCAATGAATTTTACTTTTGTCCCTCTTTTACCCACTGCAATATTGCCTGAAAATTCAGGTAGTCTGGAAATTAATAGTAACCCTTTCAAGAAGGTTGGATCAAACTGTGGTTTTCTCACTCTTGTATCATCACAGGGTTTAAATGCAAGAATTTTAGTTCCTGTCCCATCTTCCAAACACATACTGATGAAAAATAATGTGCTCTATCCTGTCAGGGTTTTTAGATTTGATTTTTTTTTCAGACCCCACTCAGAATCATGTGGAGTGAGAAGGAAATCATCTGGAATGTTCTGATTCTATTTTTCAGATGAACAAAAAGGGCCTAGTAAGCACCATACTCTGCTTCTACAACCCTTTCTCTATACATAAGCAGCCTTTGAATAAGATTGTTCATCATGTAAGATTTTCTATCACATCTCAGCTGTCCCATTCATGTCATTGTACCATCCTTTCATATATGAAAATAGTCACTCTTCCTTCTGCTATTGGCCAGCTGCTAGAAAGCTTTGTCTTTTTACCCCCACTGTCTCCAAGTGCCTTCTTTCACAGCCTGCGACAATGAGTAGCTTCATGCTGATTCCGTTTTTATCTTTAAATTGTTCTTAGAGACCATAAATAAAGAAAAGATTAATTCCTATCTTTGGCTATTAAGGGAGAGTTAAAAAGAGTAAAGAGGCATGCATTTTCTTTACTGTTGTCTCATAGATTAAAAAAAAGCCCATAAGAAGCCTATGCCTTTGAAAGTTTGAGAGAACTTTAAACATTGGGAGTAAGGAACAGTCTCTGAATAAGCTATAGATGCATAAACTTCTATGACTCTGTTATTGCTGGTTTGACATAATAGTTCTTTATTATTTCTTTGACCTACAATTCCCATTGAGATAATAATATAGAAACAACTGCCTTGATCAATGCTGTCATGTTTTTTTTTTATTCCATTATTTATTTACTGGGATACTTAAGTGGCTTGGTGGATAGAGTTCTAGGCCTAGAGTCAGGAAAACTCATCTTTGTGAGTTTGAATCTGGCCGCCGACACTTATTAGCTGAGTGATGCTAGGAAGGTCACAAGCCTATTTGCCTCAGTTTCCTTTTCCATGGAATGAGCCAGAGAAGGAAATGTAAACCACTTCAGTATCTTTGCCAAGAAAACCCTAAATTAGGTCATGAAAAGCTGGACATGATAGAAAAATGACTGAATAACAGCAACAAAACAACAGGAATGTCTTCTTTCCCTACAGTTATTTAAAATATTTCTAATGATATTAGCAAAAAGCAATAAGACATGGAAAAGAAATTAAAACATAAACATAGGAAAGAGAAGGCAAATCTATCATCATTTACTGATGTTATATTTTACTTTATATATATACACACACATATATGTGTGTGTATGTATGTCTATAAAAGCTGTTTTTATAGCTTTAATTAAATCTCGGCGTATACAATATAAATTTAAAAATATTACAAAATGTATAAAATATCTAGAAGTCAATCCACTAAAGTCTAATCCTGACTTGTTTATATACAAGTATAAGATATTCCTCAAAGAAAGAGAGAACACCTAAAGAACTGAATAAACATTCAGTGCTCTTGTCTGGGACATGCCAATATAATGAACATCACAATGCAATTTAGTCAAAAGATCCACTGGACTTGGAGACAGAAGACATGGGTTTAAATCCTGTTTCTTCAACTTACCATCTGTATGTCCTTGAGCAAGTCCTTTTATGTTTCTGGACCCCTGTTTCCTAATCTGTAACATGAAGGGCTTATATTTGATGACTAAATTTGTTTCTCTACATTCTAAATTTATGACCTGTGATACTTTTATTTTAATTAAATTTCAAATTTTTTTCCTACTCTAAACAAATTATATTTAGTTCATATGCCATACAAAAACATGTGACAGCAAGTGGCTGTTCAGTGGTGCCCAGTCTTGTGTGTCAAGGGAAATAATGAAAACAAAATTAAGAATGAAGTAGAAATGATAATTTCAGACCTCATATTATAGGAGAGGAACCATAAAACAATTTGGTACTGGCTAAATAACAGAAATATGGAAAATGCTAGACAAAAATGGATCAGAAACAATTTAACTGAGTATCACAATAAACCCTAGTGTGTCAGTAAACTCCAAAACATGAATTATTTGGAAAAGCATTTTTTATTTGACAAGATTAAAGAAAGCTGACAGAAATTAGCTTCATACCATCATTTAATGATTTTACACAAATAAGATCAAAATGGATACATCTTTTGCCTACTAAAGGTCAAAATTTTAAAAACTTATAAAAGAACCAAATCAAGTATCTTTCACAGATTGGGCAAAAGTAAAAATTCTTAATTAAGCAAAAATTTGAGGTATATGAAATTTGAAAGCTTTTATAGCTTTTGCATAAACAAAATCAATCTAACTATGAAATGCAGGGAATCATTCAACTAGGGAAAAATTGCCTTACATAGCTCTGATAAGAGTCAGATATCTAATATCAAAAGGTATTATGGCAAACATGTAAGACCAAAGTCATTCATCAATTGATACATTCTAAGTATGTTAAGAAATATTTCTCAATAGAATTATAAACTATTAGCAATCACATGAAAGATATTTTTAAATTATTAATTTTAAAAGAAATGGAAATTATAACCCTAAAGTTTCTACCTCACACTCAGCAAACTAGTGAGGATGACAAAATATGTGAATAGTCAAATGTTAGATTGTAGTAAGAAAGGAACACTAATAAATAATTGATAAGTCTATGAATTGGTCCAGTAACTCCAGACAATAATTTGGAGTTATAATACTGAAGTCACTACAACATACATACTTTTCAACCAATATGATCCAAGGAAGACAAAAAAATAAAAGGAAAACATCTCATTCACATAAAAATATATAGTTTTTGCAGCTCTTCTCACAATGGCAGAAAATTGGAAATAAAGTAAATGCCCTTTATATAAAATTTTTTTTTATAATATAATGCCCTGTACACTTAAAAGAATATAATGGAATAGAAAATTACAGAAATATATGGAAAGATGCATATGAGATATAAATTGAAAGACCAAAAGAAATTGAAAATTTTTATATTATAATAACCAATGTTGGTCTCAAAGCAGAGAAGAGAAAATTTACTTCTCTCTCTTCATTGTAGATCTAGAGAACAATAAATATGGAATATCCCATATATAAATTTTCAGATTCTGTGTTGGTTAGTTTGGCATACTTTTTTTTTCTTTTTTTCAGTTTTGTTTAAAAGGCCTGGGTCTCTGGATGGAGGATTGGGAATAGATGTACTTAAAGCAGGAATTGTCTTTGCTTCTTTATGCTGAAAAGACTGGAATAACTTTCAATATACAAATGTTTTGAATGCATCTTGCTTATAGCTAGGACTAGATAGGAAAAGGAATTCCTTGTAGATATAATGAGAGAAAAATAAAAAAAAAACTGCAATGGTATTATCAACAGAGATGAACTAAACCAAGAATCTTTCTAAGCCATTACTTACAGACTCCTTACTATTGTGATAGATACAGGTAGAGACTGTTGTAACTATAGATAGATAGATAAAGTTTAATCTAACATCATGTTTTTTTTTTGTTTTCCTCATTAATAAAACTCTAGGATATATGCATGTCCCAATATGACAGCATACCATGAAAACTTTAGTATGAACCTATTTCATGTAAAACTATATCACAGAATCATAAAGAAGGGTACTTCAAACACTTTATATCCTATGTACCACCACTGGGAAAGATTACATTTATAACAGGAAAGAGAATTATCAATCCCATGATCTCTAGTGATGAAAATTTTGTAACTATTCTTAGCAACCTCTTCTGTTTTCGTGACATTTCACATATACCACATAAATTTAATCCCATTTCCTCCTGTAACATATTCAATGGAGATGAAGAAGAGCTAGTCACCATAACTCTTCATCTAGTTTAAAGTTATTCCTAAGAGATTTCCTAGTAAACTCCTTCCTACTTCCCCACCCCCTCCCCCAGCTGAAACATTTCCTCACAATATCTGCACAGGTCCTGTTTTCTGGCTCCTCAGTCATTTTTAATTTTTCCCCTTTGGATGTTGTCCAAGTATTAATCGCTCTTGAAATATGGAGCCCATAGTTGGATAAAGGGCCTCACTAATGTGCTGAATGTGAAAGATCAATGAACAGTTTCCACATGAATATATTTCATTATAATGTTGTATAGCAGAACTATAGTACTAAATTTATTTTTTTTCCTAAAATCTCCAGCAATACCTGGATTCTCTGTTGATTATTTCCAATTTATCCTGTCTATAACTGGCTTGTACACAGATGTTTGCATGTTGTTTCTACCTTTAACCTGTGACCTCCTTCAGAGCAAGGACTTGTCTTTTCCTTTTATAACACCAGTGCTTGGGATAGTGTACATAGTAAATGCTTAATAAATGTTTATGGATTAATATATGTACAAGGCATATATACATATATTCATGAACACACATATATTTATGTATATACTCCAATCCACATCTATGTTATACATCTATGTTAGCTAATTCATTTTATCATTGCAAAGTTAATGAGAATAGGTACAGTGCAATACAGTAGAACGAATTCTGGATCTGGAGGCAAAGAATGTGAAATTGCATCTCAGCTAAAAATCGAAGACATTGAAAGTATAAAAGTGAAGGGCTGGTAAAAAAAATTTACAATATATCATGTGAATCATGAAAAGCAAGATTTGCAATCATGCTATTGCAAAGCAAAACCAAAAATTCACAATATAGAGAAAAATAAGAAAATTATATTATGCTGAAAGGTACCATACAAAACCCAGTACAAACATAAAACTTATATTCTGCAAAAAAATCAGCATATATATTCATAAAGGAAAAGTCAACTAAATTACCAGAAAACATAGATAGTAATCCCAAAATGATAGGAGATTTTAAGGTTCATTTCTCAGTTTGGGGTGAATTTAACACTAAGATAAACAAACATTAACTATAGAATTTAACAAGTGTCTGGATAAGAGAGTTAAAGACTTAAAGTGTCTTCTAAAATTACTCCTAATTAATATAGTATCTCTCAGAACCACATGGAACTTCTACAAAAATTTATCACATATTAGGACACAGAAATATTACAGAGAAATGTAAAAATGCCAAAATAGCAAATATATTGATCACATATAATAATGCTAAAAACTGCAATCTATTCAACTATCAGAAATAAAAGATGTAGAGCAAAATTGACTGAAATCCTAAATGTGAATGAATCAAAGAATAGATCATAAACAGAATAAATAATAATTTGAAATAATAGTGCAACATTGGTCAATTTTGCAGGTCAGTTGATTTTCCCATGAAGTATTTTAAATTTTCTTCTATTTTTCATTCATTTTATTTTGTTTTATTGATCCTTTATGTCTCATAGAGTTATTAGCTTCCACTTGCAAAATTCTAATTTTTAAGGAATTATTTTCCTCAGTTAGCATTTTACCTTTTTTAAAAAAATTTGGCCAATTTTACCCTTTAAGGAGTTGTTTTGTTCAGTCAGTTTTGGACCTTCCTTTCCTACGTTGTTGACTCTTTTTTTCATAATTCTCTTTCCTAATTCAACTCTTTCCCCAACTTTTCTTCTACCTCTCTTATTTGATTTTTAAGATCTTTTTTGAACTCTTCCAAGATGACTTTTTGGACTTGAGATCAGTTCATATTCCCCTTTGATGCTTCACATGTAGGCATTTTGACATTTTTATTCTCTTCTGAGTTCTAGTATCTTTCTATAGTCAGGGTTCTTTAGTGCTTCTTACTCATTTTTTCATCCTATTTTGTGATTTTTGAAGTCTAGCTCTGCTGAAGCTTTTAACACTGGGAGCCAAAGGCCAGGTCACTGGCTTTCCACGCCTAGGCCTCAGGTGCTTCTGGCTTGCCTGCTGTGCTAGAGTTGGCCCAGCCTAGTCACGCCTGTTGTTCAAGGGTTTCAGGGCTCACTATTTGCCTTTTTCCCTGTGATTAGAGTCTACACTGATGACCTACAGAGCCAGGACTGAGGGGCCTTGTTTGGTGATCTGTACTGTGACTAAAAGCCTCCTGCTGGCTTGCCTGGAGCTGTCTGCACTGGGCTGCACACCTCTTTTACTTAAATGAGACAGACTTTACCTGAAGTCATTCTAAGCTATCTTAAGCTGCAAAATTGTTTCACTCCATCTTTTTGTGGGTTCTGTCACTCTATCATCTGTTTAGAGGATTGATTTAGCATTGTTTCTGAGGGAAAGTGGGGAGAGTTCAGGCAACTTCCTGGCTTTTCTCTGACATCTTGGCTCTTTCCTTCTAATAATTAAACTTTTAAGAGACAATTGTTTGCCAAATGATTTATGTAACCTCTTTTTTGTTGTTCCAACCAATAAGGATTATTTCATTTAGTGAGATTTCAAAGGAGTAGTGATTTTTCCATTATATTTGTCTATTATTTTGTTAGTCTAGTCAATTTCCATTTTTTCATATTTTGTATATCCAATTAGTATTAATATATATTTTACATATCTTACATTTGTGGAGGTAAGGTTAAATAGATTATTTTATTAAGCCATAAAACTTTAAACTACAAATTATAAGTTCACTTCTTGTCATAAGGTTCACTTGCCTAACCACAGGATGTTGACTACAGCAGGACTTCTTAAACTTTTTCTTCTTGTAACCCCTTCAGTGCTTCTTAAGCTATGGATCACAGCACCACATAGGGTCACAACCCACAGTTTAAGAAGCACTGCATTAGAGGACCTCCACCATTTTAATCTGATGAGTGATTAACTAAGGCCAGCATGGGTAAGAGGACCTCTAGCCCTCCACTGTTTTTTGTTCAGTAATTATGACCAAACCCAGGATGGCAGAGACATTATGGAAATTGCACCCACTATTTTACATGCCACTTCACCCTTACCATCCCTTTCTTGCCCAATGTGGGGAAATAGCCATATTTGGGCAGTGGGTGTCTTTTGCCTTGACTCACTTGGCACATTTTTTAGCCTGTCTACCAGCCTTCTTTGGCTCTCAGTCAAGATATAGGTCTGTCGACCGATGAGATTCTGTAATCCATCTCTTTCAAAAAAAAAACAGCAAATTCCAGGAGGGAATTTTCCCAGGAAACCAGCAGCAAGCCCTACCTCAGCAAACCAGTGAAAAATCCTGAGCTTCAGTGTGGTGGAGCAGGCAAACACCAACAACAGAACCTGCCTTAGCATAGCTAGGGAAATGGGCAGACTCCAACTCTGAGAACCACTACGTCCTTCTGAGTAGCCCCAGGCAAGCAGCATCCTCTAGGGCCAGATCTTCATGTACTTCAGTATAGTCACACAGAAATGCAGAAACACGACACCAGGCCTCAGCACATAGCAGACACCACCACTAGGACCCCAGCTCAGCACCAGGTAAGCTGCTAGATGCATATAACCTTCAGCAGTAACAGCCACTACACCACCCTGCCCCTTCAGCATAGGACCAGATGGGAGAGTTTTCCATGGGCACCAGGGAAACATCAGGGCAACAACGTATAAACAGCCAGGACCTCCTGCCACTGGCACAAGAAGTCTGAGACAGTATCCCTTCCACCCCAAGGGAGAGCTTAAATAAAAAAAATGGGGGGAAGGCCAAAAATAAGCAAAAAACAATAACAAAAAAAGAATCTTACCATAGAAAGCTATTATGATGACAGGAAAGACCAAGGCACCAATTCAGAAGAGGACAACAATGTCAAAACGCCTATGGACAAAACACCAAAGAAAAATGGGAAGTGATCTCAAACCCAGAAAGAACTCATGGAAGAAATCAAACATCACATAAAAGAGACAGAAGAAAAAAATGGGAAAAGAAATGAGAGTGATGTGAGAGAATTACAAAAAAGAGCCAAAGCTTGAAAAACCGCTTAAAAAGTAGAACTGGCCAAATGGAAAAGAAGAGACAAAAATCTACTGAAGGACCCAGCTCCTTAAAGTTTAAAATTGTCCAAATGGTAAAAGAAAGTACAAAAGCTAATTGATGAAAACAACACCTTAGATGTTAGAATTGGCCAAGTGGAAGCTAATGGCTCTATGAGATATCAAGAATCAATAAAACAAATTTTAAAGACTGAACAAAATGGAAGAAAATTTAAAATACCTCATGAGAAAATCAGCTTACTTGTAAAATGGATCCAGGAGACATAATAGTAGAATAATTGGACTACCTGAAATCCAAAAATAAAAGAAAAACTGAACAGCATCTTTCAAGAAATTATCAAGGAAAACTTCCCTGATGTCCTGGGACCAGATGGTAAGATAGGCATTAAAAGAATCCCCTGATCACCTTAGGAAAGAAATCCCAAAATAAAATTTCCTAGGAACGTTATAGTCAAATTTCACAATTATCAGGTCAAAGAAAAAATACTACAAGTAGCCAGAAGGAAACAACTCAAATATTGAGGATTACACAGGACTTGGCAGCTGCAATGTTAAAGGATCAGAGGTCTTGAGGTAGGAGCTAGGCCTACTAACAAGAATCACTCACCCACAAAATTAGGCATAATGCATTAAGGGAAAAGATGATTGTTCAATGAAATAGAAGGATTTCAAGTTTTCATAAAGAGAAGACCAGAACTCACCCAAAAAATTTGACCTACATTATCAAGAACCAAGAAAAGCATAAATAGGTTAAAAAAGAGAAAAAGAAACATAAGGGATCCAATAGAGCTAAACTATTTACATGGAGAAAATGGTATTTGTAAGTGTAATGGTGCTTGTACTTGTAATTCTTAAGTGGCTCATTCTTTTAAAAAATATAATTAACAGTACAATTAGAAGGGATATACATAGATGGAGGGTATGGGTAAAAGGTGAATTTGAGGGAATGACATAAAATAATTAAGGGATGAGAACAAGAAGTACAATGGGTGCAGAAGGAAGGAAGAAGTAGAATGCGATAAATTATTTTGCATGAATATGTATAAAAGACTTATTGCATTGGAGTGGAAGATGGGAGGGTGGGTGATGAGCACTGTTTGAACCTTACTTTCATCAGGATTGACTCAATGAGTTAATAATAAACACAGACACTTAAATATAGAAATCTCTCTTACCCAGCAGCAAAGTAGAAGAGGAGGAGATCAAGTGAAGATGGAGATAGGGAGTGTCAGAAAGAGGTGGGCACATCAGGGGAGGTGATAGAAAGAAGAAAAACCTCTAGTGAGAAGGAAAAAGGTGAATGGAGAGAGGAGAAACAGTTGGAAGAATAGGAGAGAGGAAAATACACAGGTAGTAATTATAACTGTGAATGTGAAAGGATGAATGCTCCCACAAAATGGAAGCAGATAGCAGAGTGGATTAAAAACCAGAATACTACAATATGTTGTTTATGAGAAACTCACTTGAAACATGAGTCACGTACAGAGTGCAGAACCTATTATTCTTAGGCTGAAGTAAGAAAAAAGAAAGCAGGGATAACAATCTTGATCTCAGATAAAGTCAAAGCAAAAATGTAGTAATTTTAAAAGATAAGGAAGGAAACTACGTCTTGCAAAAAGGTCCAATAGACAATGAAGCACCATCAATACTAAGCATAGATGAACCAAGTGATATAGCATCCAAATTCTTAAAGGAAAAGTTAAATGAGTTACAGGAAGAAATAGACAGCAAAACTATACTACTAGGGGACTTCAACTGTCCCCTCTCAGAACCTGATAAATCCAACCAAAAATAAACAAGAAAGAAACTAAGGGGGAAAGTAGCGAACATATAGAGAACTAAGTCAAATTTATAAGAATACAAGCCATTCTCCATTTGATAAATGGTTAAAGGATATGAACAGGCATTTCTCAGATAGTGAAGAAATGCTCTAAATGACTTTTGATTAGAGAAATGCTAATTAAAGCAACTATTTGGTATGACCTTACACATATTAGATTGATTAATATGACAAAAAAGGAAAATGATAAATGTTGGAGATAATGTGAGAAAACTGCAACATGAATGCATTGGTAGTGGAGTTATCAACTGATCTAAACATTCTGTAGAGCAATTTGGAATTATGACCAAAAGACAACCAAACTGTATACAACCTTTGATCTAGCAATACCACTACATGTTCTGTATCCCAAAGAGAGTTAAACAAAAGAAAATGATATGCCTGTGTAAAAAATATTTATAGTAACTCTTTTTGTGATGGCAAAATGTTGGAAAATGAGGGGATGCCCAATAAGTGGGGAATGGCTGAACAAGCTGTGGTTTATGAATGTAATGGAATAGTATTATGCAATAAGAAATGTTGAATAGATTCCAGAAAAACCTTGAAAGACTTGTACAAACTGATGCAAAGTGAAATGAGCAGAACTAGGAAAACATTTTACATAGTACAGCACTGTATGCTAATCAGCTATGAATAACTCAGCTCTTGTTAGCAATGCCATGATCCAAGGCAAGTACAAAGGACTAATGAAGAAAAATCTTATCTGTATCCAGATAAAGAACTGGTCCTACTCTACATCCAGATCAAAGCATCTTTTTTCACCTAATTTATTCTTTTTTATGTTTATTTTTCTTTTGATCTGTTTCTTCTTCTGCAACTCTGATTAATGTCAAAATATGTTTACATGATAGCAGATGTACAAATTATATCAAACTGCCTACCGTTTTCAGAAGAGGTGAGGGAATGGAGGGAGGGAGAACAATTTGGAAAACAATATCTTATAAAAATGAGTGGTAATTTTTTTCTTCTTTGGAAATGGGGGAAAATAAAATATTATTAAAAATTAAAAGAACAAACAACTTAAATGGCTGGAAGAAAATTCAGTGCCCATATTTGAGCCACAACAACAATAAAAATGAAAATGTAAAGTTAATTTACAGTTTTAATGCTATACTGACAAAAGTGTAATAATAAAAATACATTTGGAGAAACAAAAATATTAAATAATCAAAGGAAATAATATAACAAATGTAGAAATGAAGTGGGGATAGACATTATGATGCAGTGATCATCCAATCCACTGCTTGTTAGTTATTGTTACTGGTTAAAAATTACAGAAGTACATCAAAGGAACATAATAAATAAGAGGTAATCAGAAACAATGGAACTAAATAAGTCAATATTTGATATACTAGAAAATATAAATTTCTAGGAAAGAACTCTATTTGATTAAAAACAACTTCCATGAAAACTGAAAACCTATATGGCAAAAATTAAGATTGGCTGAATATCTTATGTTCCAAAATAAATTTGAAATGGACATGTGACCTGAATACTAAAGATATCCTTAAAAATTAGCAAAGAAACATATCATATACCTTCATAGGGTTGGATATGATGTGTATATTAAGTAAAGAAGGAATATAACTGAATACAAAATATAAAATAAATATTTTTCTTCACAAAGAATTTAAAAATATTTCTACACAAACAAATCTAATTCATCCAGGTTAAGAAGGGGAACAATGAGAAAAATTTAAAAAAAATTAAACTTCATATTGCATTTTTCAGATAAAGGAATGGAATCAAAGAAATAGAGATAACATATATGCTTATATGTGTGTGCATTACATATAATCTATATCAATATATGTGTGTATATATGTGAACAAAACCATGCCACCAGAGATAAGTGGTCAAAGTATATAAACAAATTTTCTCAAAAGAAAAATCTATCAATCTATTCATAACCATGTGAAAGAATGTTTCAAATCATGAATAAAAGAAATGCAAATCCAAACCACATTGAGGCTTCACTTCACACCCAGCAAATTGTCAAATATGACAAAAAACAGAAATAGTCATTATTTTCTGGATTGTGGGAAGATAGGTGCACAAAGGCATGGCTGGCAAAGATATGCATCAGAACAATTATTTTGTAAAGCATTTTGGAATTATGTAAATACAGTGACTTAAATTTAAATATCCATTGACCAAGATAGGCATGTACACCATCAGTACCACTGATTAAAAAAATGATAAGATCATTTTAAAAAAATAGCAAGATCCCATATACACCAAAATATTGGTAATAGCACTTTGTTGTTGTTGTAGTAACAAAGAAATAGATACAAAGTAGATGCTCATTGAATAAGGAATAGCTGAACAAACTATGGCAGATGAATGAAATGGAATATTAATGTGCTGTAAGAAATGATGAATATGATGAATTGTCATTAGGCTACACTCCTCTTTTTTCCTCCTTCAGAACAAAGAAACCTCTTTTTTTTTTCCTGGAAGATCATGTTAGCCTTAGATCTTGCTCCTCATAAGTGCCCTTTGCCTGGGATCCCTTCCCAGAGTAGAGAGTAGAGGCTTCCTCCCAGAACTTCCATTTAATTAGGCACCCAGAACAATCATATCTTCTTTTGCCACCAAGTTGCTGTCCTCTGGACATTTCTATCATGCTTCTGCTTGAGGTACTTTCCCATCTTCCTGCCTTATCTTGCTTTTGAGCTTTCTTTTTTGGTGTAATCATTTCTGCCACAACAGGACACAAGCATTATTCCTTACAAGTGCTATGCAAAATCATGCAATCCAAACCAAAGGGCTTATGCAGAAAAGGTTGTTAGGGACAAAACTCTAATAATTTCATCAAAAACACATAAAAAGAATGATGGGAATCTGATAAATATGATAGCAGTTTTCCAAATATTACATGATTATGAAATGCACAAATACTATAATAAATAATGGCTGGGTCTTTGGCCTTGCTGATGCTCCTTTTGTGTGCTGGGCTGTATGAACAACTTGAGTAGACCAAGGATCTGAGGTCATGGCAGGAAGGTGAAGAATGGGGTGAAGTTTTCATTCAGTCCTCCTCCACTCTCAGCCTTTACTGCACTAGAAGAGACACAATAAATATAGGTCTTTATTTTGAGAAAAAACTGGTTTGCTTATGGATGTAGGAGTCAGAAGTGTTGAAGTTTATGAGGCATTGTAAAATGCTAGCTTTTGGTATTCTCAATATTTTTCAGGGAAGAAAGCCCAAAGAAAGAAACTCATGCACTATGATCAAAATATTCCCTAATATATCAATTGAGTTTGAACACATTCAAAATTTATGTTATAGCAGAATTAACTGTATTGTCTTTCCTATTCCTTGAAGACGAAACTATCTTTCTTTTTGCTTATTCTTATTTACTGCCTTGTCTTCTCAGTGCTTAGCACAGTGTCTAGCACATAGTAAGTGGTTAATCCTTTTTGTCTGACAGAGAATCACGGAATGAATTACATGAACTGATGCAGAATGAAGTAAATTGGACGAAGAAACCATACACATAATGACAACAAAACGTCAAGTCACCAAGCATTTGTTAAAGTACTTACATGCCAGTCACAGTGTTGGTTTTGGAAATACAAAGAAAGGCCACAAATTAACCAGTCCCTGCTCCCCAGGATACTACATCTAATGAAGGAGACAACATGCATGTAACTGTATACCAAAAAGATAAAGACAGGTTAAACTGGAGACAATCATACAGTAAAGTAATTGGCCTGGAGGAGCCAAGATGGCGGCTGGAAAGCAGGGACTAGTGTGAGCTCCCTGCCCAGTCCCTCCAAAAACCTATAAAAAATGTCTCTGAACCACTTCTAGAACTACAGAACCCACAAAACAGCAGAGGGAAGCAGGGCTCCAGCCCAGGACAGCCTAAATGGTCTCTGGGTGAGGTCTATCCCACATGGAACTGGGAGCTGGGAGCTGGGAGCTACGAGGTGGGAGCTGGGAGAGAAGCAGAGCAGAACCCAGCATGAGCAGCTCAGACCAACCAGACCAGGAGCCGGGTGGAGTGGGCTCTAGTGCCCTGAATCAGTGAGCTGCGGCAGTTACCAGACTTCTCAACCCACAAACACCAAAGACAGCAGAAAAGGTTAGTGGGAAAAGCTGCGGGAATGGAAAGAGTTTGAGGTTCAGCCAATGCCCCTGGGGCAGCAGAGGTGGGGCAGCTACTGTTGCAGTTGCTTCCGGCCTCAGGCCCACCTGGTGGGAGGAATTAAATGGCGGATCAGAGCAGGAGTGCACAGGCTGCTGAAGATCTAAGCCCAGTCCGGGTTGGGGGTTCTTGGGGGGTTCTTGGGGGGTTCTGCTGGCGTGGCAGAGCTGGTGCATCCCCCCCAAACGGGGAACATAGAACTCTTTATTCTACAAGCAGTCATACCTCGCTGAAAAACTCAAGGGTCAAGTGAGTTGGTTGGGAATATGGCCAGGCAGTGAAAATATACCCAGCTTCAGTCTCAGACTTTGGATTCTTTCTTTGGTGACAAAGAAGACCAAAACACACAGCCTAAGGAAGTCAACAAAGTGCAACAGCCTACACCAAAAGCCTCCAATAAAAACATGAACTGTTCCCAGGCCATGGAAGAGCTCAAAAAGGATTTGGAAAAGCAAGTTAGAAAAGTAGAGGAAAAATTGGGAAGAGAAATGAGAAGGATGCGAGAAAACCATGAAAAACAAGTCAATGACTTGCTAAAGGAGACACAAAAAAATACTGAAAAATATACTGAAGAAAACAACACCTTAAAAACTAGACTAACTCAAATGGTAAAAGAGCTCCAAAAGGCCAATGAGGAGAAGAATGCCTTGAAAGGCAGAATTAGCCAAATGGAAAAGGAGGTCCAATGGACCACTGAAGAAAATACTACCTTAAAAATTAGATTAGAGCAAGTGGAAGCTAGTGACTTTATGAGAAATCGAGATAGTATAAAACAGAACCAAAGGAATGAAAAAATGGAAGACAATGTGAAATATCTCATTGGAAAAACCACTGACCTGGAAAATGGATCCAGGAGAGATAACTTAAAAATTATTGGACTACCTGAAAGCCGTGATCAAAAAAACATCCTCGATATCATCTTTCAAGAAATTATCAAGGAGAATTGCCCTGATATTCTAGAGCCACAGGGCAAAATAGAAATTGAAAGAATCCACCGATCGCCTCCTCAAATAGATCCCCAAAAGAAATCTCCTAGGAATATTGTCACCAAATTCCAGAGCTCCCAGATCAAGGAGAAAATACTGCAAGCAGCCAGAAAGAAACAATTTGAGTTTCGCGGAAACACAATCAGAATAATCCAAGATCTGGCAGCTTCTACATTAAGAGATCAAAGGGCTTGGAATATGATATTCCAGAGGTCAATGGAGCTAGGATTAAAACCTAGAATCACCTATCCACCAAAACGGAGTGTCATGCTCCAAGGCAAAATATGGATTTTCAATAAAATAGAGGACTTTCAAGCTTTCTCAGTGAAAAGACCAGAACTGAATAGAAAATTTGACTTTCAAACACAAGAATCAAAAGAAGCATGAAAAGATAAACAAGAAAGAGAAATCATAAGGGACTTACTAAAGTTAAACTGTTTTGTTTACATTCCTAAATAGAAAGATGATGCATATGATTCATGAGACCTCAATATCATAGTAGCTGAAAGGAATATGCATATATATATATATGTTTATGCACATATATATGTAAGTGAATGTGCATATATGTATATATGGGGGTAGAGGCAATCAAAAACAAACCCTTTGGAAAGGGGACAGGGTCAAGGGAGAAAATTCAATAAAGGGGGATGGGTTGGGAAGGAGCAAAATATAGTTAGTCTTTCACAACATGAGTATTATGGAAGGGTCATACATAATGATACACATGTGGCCTATGTAGAATTGCTTGACTTCTTAGGGAGGGTGGGTGGCAAGGGAAGAGGGGAGAGAATTTGGAACTCAAAGTTTTAAAAACAGATGTTCAAAACCAAAAAAAAAAGTTTTTGCAGGAAACTAGAAAATAAGACACACAGGCAATGGGGTGTAGAAATTTATCTTGCCCTACAAGAAAGGAAGGGAAAAGGGGATGGGAGGGGAGTGGGGTGACAGAAGGGAGAGCTGAATGGGGAACAGGGCAACCAGAATATACGTCATCTTGGAGTGGGTGGGAGGGTAGAAATGGGGAGAAAATTTGTAATTCAAACTCTTGTGAAAATCAATGCTGAAAACTAAATATGTTAAATAAATAAAGTAAAAAAAAAAACTAAACAAACAAAAAAAGGTATTGTCCTTAGCAAGAAAGTGGGAAAGGCTTGTTATAGATGGTAGATTTTTAGCTGGGATTTGAGGGAAGCCAAAGACCCAGGAGACAGATGGAAAAGAAGAGAATTCCAGGTATTTATTGGCAACAGTCATGAAAAATTACACAGTAGAAAGATGAAATGTTTTACAGTAATTTACATTTCAAGAACAACCACAAACAACTAAAAATTAATGTTGAAGAATTACAAAGAGCAAATCTGAGCCCCAGAAGTACTAAGCAGATACCTTGCTCCATTCCTTTGCAGACCTAGCAGGTCTACAGAAATGGAACATTGCATATATTTTTAGACTTTTCAACATATTGATCACTTTTGCTATTTTTTTTCTTTTTCTCCTCTCTCTGTGTCTTTCTCTTCCATTATTTAATTACTATAGGAATCTTCCCTTTTACAAAAAGTAGGTCATGACTGTTATGTAAAAATGCATTGTGTGGCACTTAATTTTAATAAACAAACAAATAATACCATGTTATAAGTAGCAAAGAAATCCTTACCCTTTAAAGTGCTATCAAGAGCTAAGTGTCAGTATTGACATCTCTTTCCTTCTGTGAACCGTAGTGTCATAAGCTTACAAAATGCTTTCATCATGATTCTCTCTTGCTCAAAAATCTTCAAACATTCTCCTTAACTACAAGAATACAAACTTACACTGAAATCAAAGTCATGTGCAAATTTACCTCAGACTTGCATTACCCACTTCTTTCTACCAGTTATCCAGCATACACTACATAATCCATCTAGGCCAATCTCCTTACCACATCTGATATTCCATCTTCATTCTTTCCTCTGAATTCTTGCTTTCCTACTTCCTGAAATGACTTTCCTCTCTTCTCTTTACCTGTTCATGTCTTATCCAGCCTTTAATTATTCAGTCCTACTTTCTCAAAACAAAACACAACCGTTGTTGATCAATGGATTCCTCATTTATTTCACCCTGTTCTAAATGCCTGAAGCTTTTATTTGACAAACATTATGAACACATTATTTTTAAAGCAGATTTATTGTCATTTAATCATATATGGGTAGTATATACTTTCTGGGGCTTCCTTGTTTGCTACAGGCTTAAGCCTAACTCCGTATCCTTCCCTTGCCTTGGAGACTATCTTCAGTGTACCCCATATGTATGTATGCATGTAGGTAGGCAGGTAGGTAGTTGTATGTAGATAGTTTGCCTGGTATCCACCATTAGAATGTGAATTGGGGGCCATGACTGCCTTTCTTTACATCCTCAGCAAGTAGCATGGTGCCTGACACATGACATATACTTAATAAATTCATTTTGACTTGCTCAGTGCTTGTTGCCTTTATCTATTCATTCTGTATTTTCTGCATACAAAAGTAATAGCATATGTTATATTAGTCCACATGTCATAGAAACTCTCTATTAGGTACTATTCTTCAGAATTCATCTCCTTTCTAAGAGTCTTTGCTAATGACCTAGTAATTGTTTTATGGCTTTGAAAAGACTTGTGAAGGGATCTGATAATCTATGCAAATACCCTCAAGCATTATGGAAGGTATTGTGATAATTATTTTGAATTTTTTGTGCTTCTAGCTTTATTCCAAGATACACCAGACTTTCTGTTAACTCCAATATTTTTAGAACTGTGCATGCCCATACTTAACAATAAGTGCTTGAATTTTAAGAGAGAGAGAAATTAAACACACTAAAGAAATTTTTAAAAATAGACTGAAAAATATGACAACAAGGAAAGAAAGAACTGGGTGCAACTAAGGACTCTCAGGATGAGGTGACGATTATGAAACTCAAAAGTTTAGCAATGTGTTGAAGACACAAACTCATTTATGGAATCGATGTTTTTGTATTTGAAGAAATGGTGGTAGAGAGAATAGGGGATGCAGAAAATTAAGTGTCCCAAAAAAAGAGAAGAAGGAGAAGAAATAAAGACCCTGCCTGGAAAAAGGCTTTGAAGGACTTTAGATGAAAGTAAAAGATCTAAAAGATACATCAAAGTGAAGTAGCATAAAAGAAAGAGTATTGGTTGTGAAGTCAGGCAATTCCAGTTCTGATCCTATTTCAAACATTTCCTAGTTGTGAAACTTATTTAACTTTTCTTCATTAACCTCATCTGGAAATGGACCTACCCTGCTTACCTTTTAGGTTTATTGTGAGGATCAGAAGAAACAATTTTATAAAATGCTACGTAACCCTTAAATCATAATTAAGTATGAGATATTAGTAAGAGATAATCTCAGAATATAAGTAAGCTTTAGGAAAAAAAAACTGCTGGGAAAAAAAGTCTTACCATTCTTACCAATCTTACAATCCTGAAGTTATATTTCAGAAAATGTCATAAGAAGATTTCTCAGAAAGATTGAAAATAAGTGGTACATAACAAATTGATAGAATGTACAATGTACTAACATGAACAAATGCAAAATTCAATTCACCAAGACACATCATTGTCAAACTTCAGAATTTTAATGGCAAAAGGATCATTCTGTAAACTGCCAATCATTGTAGATATTGCATATAAAAGCAATAATTCAAATTTTGCGAGATTATTCTGTAACATGAATGATCATGAAAGGATTCAGGGTCATGATGCAGTATGAGTTAGGAGCAATAAATGATATATATATATATATATATATATATATATATATATATATATATATATATATATATGCTACTCAGGTATACAGAAAATATCAAAAAACCTTCAGAAAGACATCAAGTATATTGTCTGGATGTTCTGTGAAGGATTTATTGGAGGACATAGAGAAGAATCCCTCAGTATGAGGTATAGATAGAATGCAATCTTGATCTTTGATGTTGTTCAGTCATGTTCAGTCGTGTCTGACTCTTCTTGATCCCATTTGGACAGTTCTTGGAAATGATATTGAAGTGGCTAGTCATTCCCTTTTGAAATCATTTTACAGATGAGGAAACTGAGGAAGAGGGTTAAGTGATTTGCCCAGGGCCACATAACTGGTACATGTCTGAGGCCAGATTTGAACTCAGAAAGATGAGTCTTCCTTACTCCATGCCTGGCACTCTATTCATCACTTTACCTAACTGCCCCATTTTTGTGGGAATTCTAAGATAAATGAGAGCACAGATTCATTTAGGTAATGAAGTTTGTCTATGAGAACACACAATCACAGGGTAAACTATAATATAATTATAAAGTTAATAAATTTAAGAATTAAACTTTGAATAATTTCCCCAGCAAACCTAGCCATTCTCTAAAAATAGTCAATTAGCACACATATATTAAGTACCTACTATGTGGTAGGCATTATTCCAGGTGCTGGGGAAACAAGTATAAGGAATGAAACAAATCCTACTCAAAATGACCTTACATATTAATGGGGAAGAAAATGTGTGTGGGTGTGTGTAAACATATATATATATATATATATGTATATATGTATGTATATATATGTATATATACCTACATATGTATATGTGATACATAAATGACACATATTCTATACATTAGTGTATGTATATATATATATATATATATATAAACTACTTAGTGTTTGTATTTATTCACAATATTTAGATTGAATACATATGTATAGAAATACTTATATATGTGTATATAGGTGTGCAGTAGAATCTTGGTTTACCAATTTAATTTGTTCTGGGATTCTGTTCATTGTGTGATTTGTTTGTATTGCAAAGCAAATTTTCCCAAAGGAAACATGTAAAGTTGGATGATTGGCACCATATCCCCAAAACATTCATATAAAAATAATTATTTATAATTTTAAGCAAGTTTTTTTTCCCCCTAAGGCACCTGAAATACAATAACAATACCAATATAAACTGAAAGTAAGACAAATTAACCTGCACTTTACCTTTGGGAAGAGTTGTGACTGGTGTCAGGGAGGTGAGAGCGAGGAGGAGAAGGAAGGGTTATTGCTTGGAAGGAGAATCTCTTTCCATGAGAACATCGGGGTTTTCAACATCAGGAGTGTTCTCCCTTATGCTACTTTCACTAAAAGTGAGACTAATACTACTGCCTTCACTTATTTTTCATTTTTTAAAATCACTTTCATGTTTTGACTCCCTGATTTTTTGTTTTCTTTATGTTCACTTCTGACTAGGAATCTATCTAATGATACTTGTTTTTGACATTTTTTTCAGAATGTCAGGGAAATGTGATATTGCATTATCGTTAAAAAATATTCTTGGCTCTCATTGCTACAGCCTTATAAGGGTGATGTTTTTCAACAAAATTTTGCACTTTTCCCCACATCTGATCCTAATTTCATTTGATGTGAAGTAT
Source organism: Trichosurus vulpecula (assembly GCF_011100635.1). Taxonomy (NCBI): domain Eukaryota; kingdom Metazoa; phylum Chordata; class Mammalia; order Diprotodontia; family Phalangeridae; genus Trichosurus; species Trichosurus vulpecula. The sequence continues at coordinate 22,586,260 of NC_050578.1, forward strand.
TCCTACAACCTCTCAACTTCCTCCCCAGATGAGATATCCACAGATCTGCCAGTTTGTCCATCATCGGCTCCTGGCTATGTTCCTCCACCAGTTCTTCCATGTCTTCAGCATCCACCTCCAGTTCCTTCAGGAAGAGTCAATGATGAATGAGGATGATTAAGTGCTATACTGACCTGAAGTTCATTTGCTTGGCATATGAAAGCAAAAAAAAATACATTGCCCTAGTTGAGGGTCATCCCTTCAGGAGCTGTTCAAGTCCAAACATGATACTCATACTGTGAAGTTTTGTTCATCATGAAAGACAAACTTTGGGAAAAATTTTTCCTCATCCAGAGAAGCATAGGTAACCCAGGTTACTTGTAAACCAATGTTATACTATATACATATATATTTATAGATACGTCTTTTATGAAATCCAAATATAAAGTGAATAAATACAAATATAGACAAAGTAGTTAAATACAAGATAGAGGCGGTACTGGGATTTAACAGGAAAAGGAAAGTTTTCATGCAGAAAAGGTCCATATACTCCATCTCAAAGGAAGAGAGGACTCTTAAGAGATGAAAGCAAGGAATGACTGCATTTTAGGAATGAGACACAGCAAGTGCAAAGGCATGTAGATATGAAATGAAATACACTAAAGGTGCAAAAGAGAAAAAAAAAACAAACAGCTTGGCTGAATGTAGTAACAGTATTGCTAGCAGCTGCTGTGGGGGTGTAAGACTCACCAACAACCAGCCCCCAGAAAGCTGCCAACACAGGTTCTTTGATCTGCTTTACTAAGGAAAGTAATTTTCAAGGGTTAACAATCTCAGTTTAATCAAACATGCAAATATCATTCACAGTTCAGGGTGGTTCAGGGGGAAAAGATCAGCCCCCTGAACTTTAAGGCAAAAACAAACAAATTACAAACATGAACAGACAGAGCTTGTCTGATTCAAATCACAATACATAGTTACCAGTGCCAACTTCTACGTTGCAAAGCTGGTGGGCAATTTGTAATTTTGTAACTAATCATCCATTTCCCTATGGTTATCAAATTTTGGGCATACAATTGGTCAAAATAATTCTTTATTATTGTTTTAATTTCCCCTTCATTGGAGGTGAATTCACCCTTTTCATTTTTGATACTGGTAATTTGGCTTTCTTCTTTCATTTTTTCAATCTAATTGACCAAGGGTTTATAATTTTATTGGTTTTTTCATAAAACCAGCACTTAGTTTTATTTATTACTTCAATAATTTTCTGGGTTACAATTTTGTTAATATCTTCTTTGATTTTAAGTATTTCTAATTTGGTATCTAATTGGTGATTTTCAATTTGTTCTTTTTCTAGCTTTTTCAGTTGGATGTCCATTTCATTGATCTCTTTTTATCTATTTTATTCGTGTAAGCATTTAGAGACATAAAACTTCCCTTAGGAACTACTTTTTCTGCATCCCATAAGTTTTGGTATGATATCTCATTATTGTCATTTTCTTGAATGAAGTTATCAATTGTTTCTATGATTTGTTCTTTGGCCCACTCATTCTTTAGGATGAGAATATTTATTTTCCAATTATTTTTTGGATTATTTTTCCGTGGTCCTTTGTTAAGAATAATTTTTATTGCATCATGATGTGAGAAGGATGCATTGACTATTTCTGCCTTTCTGCACTGGATTTTGAGGGTTTTATGTCTTAGTACATGGTCAATTTTTGAGTATGTGCCATGTACAGATGAGGAAAAAGTATACTCCTTTTTATCTCCATTCAGTTTTCTCCAGAGGTCTGTCATATCTGCCTTCTCTAAAATTCTATTCACCTCCTTGACTTCTCTTTTTGTTTATTCTGAAGTTAGATTTATCAAGTTCAGAGAGGGGGAGGTTGAGGTCCCCCACTAGTACGGTTTTGCTGCCTATTTCTTCCTGTAACTCCCTTAACTACTACTCTAAGAATTTGCATGCTATACCACTTGATGCATATATTTTAAATAATGACATTACTCCATTGTCTATGGTGCCTTTTATCAGGATATAGTGTCCTTCCTTATCTCTTTTAATTAGCTATATCTTTGATTTTGCTTTGTCTGAGATTAGGATTACTACTCCTGCTTTTTTTACTTTAGCTGAAGCACAATATATTCTAATACATCCTTTTACTTTTACCCTGTGTGTATCCCCATGCTTTAAATGTGTTTCTTGTAAACAACATATTGTAGGATTATGGTTTTTAATCCATTCTGCTATCTGCCTCCTTTTTATGGGGGAGTTCATACCATTCACATTCACAGTTATGATTATAAGATGTGTCTTTTTCTCCATCCTGTTCCCCTCCCCCACCTTGTTTATGATTTTATTTCTCCCTTCTACCTTGCATTCCTCAACAGAGTTTGGCTTTTGACCACCAACTTCCTCAATTTATCCTCTCTCTTGATTTCCCTACCTTATCTCATGCTTTTCCCCTTGGTATTTCTTCCCTCCCTTCTGCCCACCACCCCTTTTCTTTCCCCTTTCCCCTCTTACTGCCTATATGACAAGTTTGATTTCTGTACTTATCAGACTATGTTATTCTCTTCTTGAACCAAATCCAATGAGAGTAAAGCACATATACTACTCTTCTCCCTCCCTTCTTTCCTTCTACTATAATATGATTTTGTGCCTCTTCATGTGATGTAATTTACCCTTTTCTACTACCTCCTTGCCTCTTCTCCCGGGAACCTCCCTTTATATCTTTTAATTATGTTTTTATCATTATATCAGTTATTTTATACTGACACCCAAAGTCTATGTATTTCAATTGTCATAACTGTACTATTCCCAAGATTGACATATATGTGTGTGTGTATGTGTGTGTGTGTGTATAACATATATAAAACAATATAATGCTATATAAGGATGTAAATAATTTGCCTTTATTGATTAAGAAGGTTTGTGGGGTTCCCCCTCCCTCCGTTTACCTTTTTATGTGTCTCATGATTTTCGTATTTGAAGATCAAATTTTCCATTGAGTTCTGGCCTTTTCATCAGGAATGTCTTGAATTCCCTTACTTTGTTGAGTGTCCATCTCCTTGCCTGAAAAATTATGCTCAGTTTTCCTGGGTAGTTGATCCTTGGTTGTAGTTCAAGCTCCTTTGCCCTTCAGAATATCATATTCCAATTTTTTTTTCTGTCATTTAATGTAGAAGCTGAAAGATCTTGCATGTTCTTGACTGTAGTTCCACAATATATGAATTGTTTCTTTTTGACTGCTTGCAGTATTATCTCATTGACTTAATATTTCTTAAATTTGGCTATAATATTTCTTGGAGTTTTTAATTTGGGATCTTGTTCAGAGGTTGATTGGTGGATTTTTTCAATGACTATTTTCCCCTCTAGTTCTAAGACCTCTGGGAAGTTATCTTTGTAATTTCTTTGAAGATACTATTGGACAAATTAAAAAGTAAGAGCTTGTTTTCTGAAAAAAAAAGCTATAAAATAGACAAATCTTTGGTTAATTTGATTAAAAAAAGAAAGAAGAAAGCTGATTTAATAATATCAAATATGAAAAGGGGGAATTCCCCAACAACAAAGAGGAAATTAAAGCAATAATTAGGAAGCATATTGCCCAACTATATGCCAATAAATCTGATAATTTAAGGCGAATGAATATTTACAAAAATGTGAATTGCCAGATTAACAGATAAGGAAATAAATATTTAAAGAACTCCATGTTAGAAAAAAAGATATTGAATGAACTCACTAAGAAAAAATATCACCAGGACCAGATAAGTTGCAAATGAATTCTACCAGACATTTTAAAAAATTAGTTCTAATACTATATAAATTACTTGGGAAAAAGAGTGAAGGAGTTTTACCAAATTCATTTTATAACACAAATATGATGCTGATACGTAAACCAGGAAGAGCAAAAATGGAGAAAGAAAATTATAGATCAATTTCCCTAATAAATATTGATGCAAAAATTTTAATTAAATATTAGCAAAGAGATTACAGCAATTTATTATGAGGATAACACACTGCAACCAGGCTGGATTTATACGAGGAATGCAGGGTTAGTTCAGTGTTGAGAAAACTATCAGCATGACTGACTACAAAAGTAACGTAAATAATGATTATCACTTTAAATGCAGAAATAACTTTTGACAAAATACAAGACCCCATTCCTATTGAAAAATACTAGAGAGCAAAAGAATAAATGGAGCTTTCCTTAAAACAACAAGTAGTTTCTATCTAAAACAATCAGCAAACATTATCTGTTTTGAGGATAAGCAAGAAACCTTCTGAAAAAGATTGGGGTGTGTAACAACAATGCTGCTAGCAAGTGTTGTTGAGGTATAAAGCAATAACACCGGCACACAGGTGGGCTGCTAGCACAGGTTCTTTTATCTGCTTTTCTAAGGAAAGCAACTTTAAAGGGGTTACAATCTCGCTTTAATTAAGCATACATGTATCATTCAATTAATTCAGGGGGAAAAGCCAGTATCCTGAACTTCAGAGAAAACAGAAATCACAAACAGAAATTATATAAGCAGAGCAAATAACACAAATCAGCAGACAGGGCTTCTATATGTCTACAGCAATACATATATAGTTACCAGAGAGAAAACCACCAACATCTGGGTTTTCAAAGTGGAGCAGGGGAAGTTCTTTGATGGCTATGCAGAGTCATGTCTGGCCAAGTTACAGGAACACTCTTCCAATCAGTGAGCCCCCAAAGCAAAATGCTAACCTCAGAGTATATATACACTTTTTCAGGGTCAGCCCAAAGAGGGTCACAACCATGTGACTCCAACTTATGTGACTTGGGCTTTCTTGTGACTTAAGCAGGTCATCAAAGACTCTTGATTAATCAAAGACTCTTGATTCAAACAAAGGCAAGTCTCAATCAAAGGCACTTGATTACCTTAGTGCTGAGAAGAACTAGAAATCCAAAAGAAAAAAGAGCAAAGCAAAAAGTCCCACTTTGCTTGCCATTATAGGGTGAAACAAGGATGTCCATTATCACCAATTTGGTCAATATTGTACTAGAAATGCTAACTTTAGAAATTAGAGAAAAAAAGAACTTGAAGGAATTAGAACAGGCAATGAGGAAACCAGCTCTTTGCAGTTTATATGATGGTATACTTAGAAAATACTGGAGAATCAACTAAAAAAGTAGTTGAAATAATTAAAAACTTTAGCAAAGTTGTAGGATATAAAATAAACCCACATATATCATTAACATTTCTACATATTAATAGAAATGCCCAGGAGCAAGAGATAGAAAGAGAAATTCCATTTAAAATACCTGTAGAGAATATAAAGTATTTGGAAGTCTACTTGCCACTTGCCACAGCTACAAAACAATTTTCACATACATAAAGTTAGATCCAAACAATTAGAAAAATATTCAATGCTTGTGGGTAGACTGAGCTATGTAATAAAAATGACAATTCTAGGGGGCGGAGCCAAGATGGCGGCTGGTAAGCACGGACTAGAGTGAGCTCCGTACCCGAGTCCCTCCAAAAACCTATAAAAATGGCTCTGAACCAATTCTAGAACGGCAGAACCCACAGAACAGCAGAGGGAAGCAGGGCTCCAGCCCAGGACAGCCTGGATGGTCTCTGGGTGAGCTCTATTCCACACGGAGCTGGGAGCTGGGAGCTGGGAGCTGGGAACGGAGTGGAGCAGAGCCCAGCCTGAGCGGCGTGGATGATCCAGACCGGAAGCCGGGCGGAGGGGGCCCTAGCGCCCTGAATACGTGAGCAGTTACCAGACCCCTCGACCCACAAACACCAAAGACTGCGGAGAAGGTTAGTGGGAAAAGCTGCGGGAGTGGAAGGAGTTCGCGGTTCGGCTTCCAGCCCCGGGGGCAGCGGAGGTGGGGCAGCTACAGCTGTTGTTACTTCCGGCTCCAGGCCCACCTGGTGGGGGGAAATAAGCGGCGGATCACAGCAGGGGTGCACAGCCTGCCGAAGATCTGAGCCCAGTCTGGACTGGGGGTCCTTGGGGAAGGAGGAGTGCGGCTCTGACAGAGCTGGCACCTCCCCCCCAAACGTAGAACATAGAACTCTGTAATCTACAAGCAGTCATACCCCACTGAAAAACTCAAGGGTCAAGTTAGTTGGTTGGGAATATGGCCAGGACGCAAAAACGCGCCCAGATTCAGTCTCAGACTTTGGATTCTTTCTTTGGGGACAAAGAAGACCAAAACATACAGCCTAAAGAAGACAGCAAAGTCATAGAGCCTACAACCAAAGCCTCCAAGAGAAACATGAACTGGCCCCAGACCATAGAAGAACTCAAAAAGGATTTGGAAAAGCAAGTTAGAGAAGTAGAGGAAAAATTGGGAAGAGAAATAAGAAGGATGCGAGAAAACCATGAAAAACAAGTCAATGACTTGCTAAAGGAGACCCAAAAAAATACTGAAAAATACACTGAAGAAAACAACACCTTACAAAATAGACTAACTCAAATGGCAAAAGAGCTCCAAAAAGCCAATGAGGAGAAGAATTCCTTGAAAGGCAGAATTAGCCAAATGGAAAAGGAGGTCCAAAAGACCACTGAAGAAAATACTACTTTAAAAATTAGATTGGAGCAAGTGGAAGCTAGTGACTTTATGAGAAATCAGGATATTATAAAACAGAACCAGAGGAATGAAAAAATGGAAGACAATGTGAAATATCTCCTTGGAAAAACCACTGACCTGGAAAATAGATCCAGGAGAGATAATTTAAAAATTATTGGACTACCTGAAAGCCATGAGCAAAAAAAAAAGCCTAGATACCATCTTTCAGGAAATTATCAAGGAGAACTGCTCTGATATTCTAGAGCCACAGGGCAAAATAGAAATTGAAAGAATCCATCGATCGCCTCTGCAAATAGATCCTAAAAAGAAATCTCCTAGGAATATTGTCGCCAAATTCCAGAGCTCCCAGATCAAGGAGAAAATACTGCAAGCAGCCAGAAAGAAACAATTTGAATATTGTGGAAACCCAATCAGAGTAACCCAAGACCTGGCAGCTTCTACATTAAGAGATCGAAGGGCTTGGAATGCGATATTCCGGATGTCAATGGAGCTAGGATTAAAACCTAGAATCACCTACCCAGCAAAACTGAGTATCATGTTCCAAGGCAAAATATGGACTTTCAATAAAATGGAGGACTTTCAAGCTTTCTCAGTGAAAAGACCAGAACTGAATAGAAAATTTGACTTTCAAACACAAGAATCAAGAGAAGCATGAAAAGGTAATCAAGAAACAGAAATTGCAAGGGACTTACTAAAGTTGAACTGTGTTGTTTACATTCCTACATGGAAAGATGATGAGTATGATTCATGAGACCTCAGTATTAGGGTAGTTGAAGGGAATATGCATATATATATATGCATATATATATGTTTATGTATATATATATAAGTGAATGTGTATGTATGCATGTATCTATGTGTATATGTATGTATGTGTATGTATGTGTATATATATATATATATATGTAAAAGAAAGAGAGCAGACACAGGGTGAGTTGAGGATGAAGGGAAGATAGCTAAAAGAAATAAAATGAAATTAAGGGATGAGAGAGTAACTTACTGAGAGAGGGAGATAGGGAGAGATAGAATGGGGTGGATTATCTCCCATAAAGGTGGCAAGAGGAAGCAGTTCTAGGAGAGGAGGGGAGTGGGCAGGTGAGGGGGGAATGAGTGAACCTTGCTCTCATCAGATTTGGCCTGAGGGGGAATACCATACATACTCAGTTGGGTATCTTACCCCACAGGAAAGAAGAGGGAGGAAGATAAAAAAAAAAATAAAAGGCAGGGGGATGATGGAGTGGAGGGCAGATGGGGGTGGAGATAATCAAAACAAACACTTTGGAAAGGGGACAGGGTCAAGGAAGAAAATTCAATAAAGCGGGATGGGTTGGGAAGGAGCAAAATGTAGTTAGCCTTTCACAACATGAATATTGTGGAAGGGTTATACATAATAATACATGTGTGGCCTAGGTTGAATTGCTCAACTTCTTAGGGAGGGTGGGTGGGAAGGGAAGAGGGAAGGGAATTTGGAACTCAAAGTTTTAAAATCAGATGTTCAAAAACAAAAAAAACTTTTTGTATGCAACTAAAAAATAAGATACACAGGCAATGGGGCATAGAAATTTATCTTGCCCTACAAGAAAGGAAGGGAAAAGGGGATGAGAGGGGAGGGGGGTGATAGAGGGGAGGGCTGACTGGGGAACAGGGCAACTAGAATATACGCCATCTTGGAGTGGGGGGGAGGGCAGAAATGGGGAGAAAATTTGTAATTCAAACTGTTGTGAAAATCAATGCTGAAAACCAAATATGTTAAATAAATAAATTGCATTAAAAAAAAAAGAAATACAAGAAGAAACAAACACATAAAAAAAATGACAATTCTATCTAAATTAATTAACTTATTCATTGCCATACCAACGAAACTACCAAAAATAATTTTATAGAGCTAGAAAAATAACATCGGAATTGATCTGGAAGAACCAAAGCTGAACATATCAAGCAAAGTAATGAAAAAAAATGCTAAGAAATGTGTCCTAACCTTACCAGAGCTAAAACTGTATTATAAAGAAGTAATCATCAAAACTATTTAGTACTTGCAAAGAAATAGAGTGGTGGATCAGCGGAATAGGTTAGGCACACAAGACACAGTCATCAACGACTATAGTAATCTACTCTTTGATTAGCCCAAAGACTCTAGATTCTGGGATAAGAATTCAATATTTTAAAAAAAATTACTGGCAAAACTGGAATATATTATGGCAGAAAGTAGGCATAGACCAACATCTTACACTATACACCAAGATAAAGTCAAAGTGGGTACTATGATTTAGACATGAATAGTGAGATACCATAAGCAAATTAGAAGAGCAAGGAACAGTTTACATGTCACATCTATGGAGACTGGAAGAATTTATGACCAAACAAGACATAGAGAATGTTATGAAATTCGAAATGGATAATTTTGATTACATTAAATTAAAACGATTTCGCACAAAGTCAATGCAACCAAGATTAGAAGGAAAGTAGAAACATGGGAAACAATTTCTATAGCCCTTGTTTCTGAGAAAGCCCTCATTTCAAAATAGAGAACTGAGTCAATGTTCTAACAAGACAGTCATTCCTTAGTTGATAAGTGGCCAAAGGATATGAACAAGCAGTTTTCAGATGAAGAAATTAAAGCTATCTATGGTCATTTGAAAAAATGCTCTAAATCACTGTTCATCAGAGAAAATGTAAATTAAAACAACTCTGAGACACTACCTCACACCCATCAGATTGGCTAACATGATGGAAAAGAAAAATGATAAATATTTGAGATTTGGGAAAATTGGGACACTAATGAACTGTTGGTGGAGTTATGAACTGATCCAATCACTCTGGTGAGTAATTTGGAACTATGGCCCAAGGACAATCAAATTGCATACCCTTTATTCCAGTAATATCACTATTAGGTCTGTATCCCAAAGTCATCATAAAAAGGGGAAAGAACCTACATGTGCAAAAATATTTGTAGCAGCTTTTTGTGCTGGCAAAGAATTAGACATTGAGGGGATGCCCAAAACTTGGGGAATGGCTGAACCAATTGTGGTATATGAATGTAATTAAATATTATTTTTCCATAAATAATGATCAGAAAAACCTGGAAAGACTTACATGAATTGATGCTAAGTGAAGTGAGCAGAACCAGGAGAACATTGTACACAGCAACATTGTGCAATGATCAACTATAATTTGCTTAGTTCTTCTGAGAACTACAATTATCCAAAAGACTCATGATAGAAAATTCTATCCACATCCAGAGAAAGAACTATGGAGTCTGAATGCAGGTAGAAGAGTACTATTTCCAATTTTGTTGTTATTCGTGGCTTTTCCTTTTTATTCCGTTCCTTCTTTTACAACCTAACTAATGTGGTAATATGTTTACATGATTGCACATGTATAACCTATATCAGATTTCTTGCTGTCTTGGGATGAGAGGGGGGAAAATTCAAACTCAAAATCTTATAAAATTGAATGTTGAAAAGTATCTTTACATATAATTATTAAAAATAAAATACTATTTACAAAAAAAGAAAAATAAGAAACACTAAGAAGGGAGCTGTATACATTTTAGGTTTCATAGTATGATACATAAGAACTTAGGTTTTTGTTTATTTGCTTGATTCTTATGTACAAGAAAGTATTAATATTTGCTTTCTATCTGATAAAATCAATGATTCAACAAAGAATACTATAGAAGCCAATTTTTGCAATCACAACTTTGAATATCAATTCATAACATGTTTCTATAAAAAGAAAATGAAAATTTGCATCATGAACTAAAGCTGAAACCCAACGACATGTAAGCTAAAGGAAGTATATCTAATGTCAAAAGTTTTATACAATTTTAAGGGAACAAAATGAGGGAAAGAAATAAATATTTATATAGTGTCTAGATATTATCTCATTTGATCTTCATGAAACTCTGAGGTAGATGTTATTATGATTCCCTTTTACAGCTGATGAAAGTGAGGCAATCAGGTAAAAATGTCTTGACCAGGATCACACAGCTAGTATATTTCTGAAGTTGAATTTTAACTCAGTCCTTCCTGACTCCTGACTCAGGCTTCAAACCATTATAACACCAGCTAAAACCAGCTGGATTAAAAAGTACCTTGTTTAGAGTTGGCTGATACAAACCTGGAAATGCAGTGATGATATGTGAGAGAGGAATTCAACTTTAAAAAATTTTAAGAAAAATAAAGAAATTATATCATCATTAAAGGCTCCATTGATAATGAAAATATATTGGTATTGTATGTTTACAACCTACAGAATATGGTAGGAGGGAAGAGCCAAGATGGCAGAGTAAAAGCTGGGACTTGACAGAGCTCTCCCCCAAGCCCCTACAAATACCTGCAAATAAAAAGTTCTAGAGCAGCAGAACCCACAAAATGACAGAGTGAAACACATCTCCAGCACAAAACAACCTGGAAGGTCGACAAGAAGGGTCTGTTTCACCAGGCTGAGAGAGGAGCTGAGTCTAGCATAGGCCATGTTAGCACAAACTGGGCCCCAGCAAAACTGGAGCAGAGCTCAGGGAACTGAATCACTAGAATCTGTGGAAAGTTTCAGATGTCTCAACCCACAAACACCAAAGACAACTTTAGAAGATCAGCAGGAAAGGGCTGTTGGACCTGGGTGAGAGAGGAACACAGTCCAGTCCTGGCTCCAACACAGACTTGGCCCCAGCAAATTAGAAAAAGGCCTGGGGAGTGACTGATTCAGCAGCAGCAGTGGTGGCTGCAACAGTGGCAAAGGCAGTGGCAGCAGATGTTTTGGGAGCTTTCAGCCTGCAGAAGGTACAGGGATTGAACTATTGATCAGAAGAAGATTACAGAGATCTCACTTCTGCCACTGAGGGAGGACTCTGTTGCTTTGTCCATACTCCGATCTTGGGTCCAGTCCTGGATGACAGTCCTGGGGCAAGGAGGAGCAATGGCATAGCAGAGCTTGTGGCAGTAGTAGAGAGGAAACCCTCTTCACAATTCCAGGGCAGAAAAGAGTGTTTGTGGTCATTCACAGAACAGAACACAGGCCAGGAGAGGAGTAAACACATGTTCCTTGGTCATACCACCATGGAAGAATTGAAAATTTACAGGTCCCTGGAAAAATCTCTGAAAACAGCTGCACAAAATCCCTGGAGCTTAGGTCAGTGTGCACTCCACCAAGAAAGCAGAGCCCTATGTTAACACAGAGTTAAAAAGTCAAGTAATTGGCTTGGACAAAATGAGCAAACAACGGGGTGGGGGGGGGGGCGGAAACTCAGACTGTAGAATCTTACTTTGGTGACAAAGAAGATCAAAACATACACTCAAAAGAAGACAACAAAGTCAAAGGTCCTACAACCAATAAGATTTGGTCTTAGGCCATAGAAGAACTCAGAAAGGATTTTGAAAATCAAGTAAGAGAAGTAGAGGAAAAATTGGGAAGAGAAATGAGAGTGTGGCAAGAAAATCATGAAAAATGAGTCAATGACTTGGTAAAGGAGACTCAAAAATACTGAAGGAAATAACACCTTAAAATAGATTAGATGGGGCTGTCTGGGAAATCCACATGGGAGACAGGCTGGGAGAAAGCTGGGTGCCGGAAACCGCCAGAGATCCCCAGGCCACGCAACACAGGACGGCAGTCCGTGGAAGCGAGGAGAGGTAGCGCAATGCCACCGGCCATGAAACATCAACTCCGGATGCTTGCAGCCCAGAAACGCAGCTTCCCAAACTTCCAGGAGATATAATGGCCACGTAAACGGCTCTAATCCCTCCCCCTCCTCACCCAGAAAAAGAAAAAAGAAAGCTGGAACAGAGGAGAAATAAGTGGGGCTTCAGTGGTCAAATAGTACAAGTTCATTAGTCCCAGAGGGGCAGAGTCAGCAAGGGTCAACACCAGGAGCCCATACGTAATCTTGCTCCCCCAGAGGAAGAGTCAGAGATCAGCTCAAACAACAAACAGCTGAGACCATTGCTGAAAAGCAAGTTCTGGAGAGCACCCATAGGGAGTGAGATGCTAGGGAGCCAGACCTCTCCCCCACACCTCAGGAAACTGAAGACTATAATTCTAGACTCACAATCCCCAGAATAAGAAAGCTGGGACAGAGAGCCCTGAGCGCCTTAGACAGAAACTTGTTGTAAAGCCAGGAAAAGGCAAAAAAACAAACATGAAGAAGAACACAAAAAAACCAAGGACAATAGATTCTTTTTATGGAGATAGGCAGGATCAAAATACCAATATGGAAGAGGACAGTAATGACACTATAGATGTGTCTGATACCTCAAAAGGTAATGTGAACTGGTCTCCAGCCCAAAAAGCATTGCTGGAAGAGCTAAAGGAGGATTTTCAAAACCAAATTAGGGAGCTAAAAGAAAATATGGAAAAAAAAATCCACTGATGAAATCAAGTCCCTAAAGAATAAGATTGGTGAAATGGCTATGGAGATTCAGAATCTAAAGAGAGAAAATGACACCCTGAGAGGTAAAATCAACCAATTGGAAAAGGAGACTCAAAAGCAAAATGAAAACACTAACTCATTAAAAATTAGAGTTGAGCAAGTGGCAGCTAATGAATCTATGACGCACCAAGAAGTAGTAAAGCAAAACGTTAAGAATGAAAAAATAGAAAAAAATGTGAAATACCTGATTGGGAAAACAACTGACCTAGAAAATAGATCCAGGAGAGACAATTTAAGAGTTATTGGTCTACTAGAAATCCACAATGAAAAAAGGAGCCTTGACAGTATCTTCGAAGAAATTATCAAAGACAACTGCCCAGAGGTCCTAGAACCAGAGGGCAAAATAGTCATTGAAAGAATTCACCGATCACCCCCTGAAAGAGATCCCAAACTGAAAACACCAAGAAATATTATAGCCAAATTTCAGAACTATAAACTTAATGAGAAAATACTGCAAGCAGCCAAAAAGAAGAAATTCACATATTGTGGAACTACAGTCAGGATCACGCAGGATCTCTCAGCTTCCACATTAAAAGACAGGAGAAATTGGAATATGATATTCCAAAGGGCAAAGGAGCTGGGACTACAACCAAGGATCAACTACCCAGCAAAACTAAGCATACTTTTTCAGGAAAGGAGATGGACATTCAATGAAATAAGGGAATTCCAGACCTTCCTGATGAGAAGGCCAGAACTCAATGGAAAATTTGATCTCCAAATACAAAACTCAAGAGAGACATAAAAAGGTAACCGGGGGGAAAAACCCCACAAACCTTATTAACCACTAAGGGCAGGTTGTTTGCATCTTTATGTGGGATTATCATCTTATGTATGTTTTATATATATACATACATATGTCAGTCTTGAGAATGGTACAGCTATTATGACAATTGAAAGGGATATACATAGGTTGTGAATGCCTGTATAAATTAACTGATGTAAAGATAAAAAAATATAAGTAAGAGATATAAAGGGAGGGCTATGAGAGAAGAGGTAAGGAGGTAGTAGAAAAGGGTAAATTACACCAAATGAAGTGGCACAAAAACATATTAGAGTAGACGGAAAGAAGGGAGGGAAAAGAGCAGTATTTGAGATTTACTGTCATCTGTTCTAGTTCAAGAAGGGAATAACATGCCCCGATAAGTTTAGAAATCTAACTTGTCTTACGGGAAGTAGGAGGGGAAGGAGGCAGAAAAGGGAGGGGGGTGGTCACAAGGGAAGGGAGAAGTAGCAAGTGGGAAATGGTAAGATAAGGGAGGGGAATAAAGAGGGAGGGTAAACTAAGGAAGGCAGCAGTCAAAAGCAAAATTTTGTTGAGGAGGAGAAGGGGAAAGGGAGAAATAAAAGCATAAACAGGGGGAACTGGGATGGAGAAAAAGACACAGATAGAAATCATAACTCTGAACATGAAGGGGATGAACACTCTCATAAAACAGTAGTGGATAGTAGAATGGATTACAAACCATAATCCTACAATATGCTGTTTACAAGAAACGCATTTGAAACAGGGGGATACACATAGGGTAAAGGTAAAAGGCTGGAGTAAAATATACTGTGCCTCAGCTAAAGTAAAAAAAAGCAGGTGTAGCAATCCTAATCTCAGACAAAGCAAAAGTAAAGATAGATTTAATTAAAAGAAATAAGGAAGGACATTATATCCTGCTAAAAGGCACCATAAACAATGAAGCAATATCATTGCTTAACATATTTGCACCAAGTGGTAAGGCATACAGATTCTTAGAGGAGAGGTTAAGGGAGTTACAGGAAGAAATAGATAGCAAAACTATAATATTGGGAGACCTCAACCTCCCCCTTTCTGAACTTGATAAATCTAACCTCAAAATAAATAAGAAAAAAGTTAAGGAGGCAAACAGAATTTTAGAAAAGGCACATATGATAGACCTCTGGAGAAAACCGAATGAGGATAAAAAGGAATATACTTTCTTCTCAGCAGTACATGGCACATACTCAAAAATTGACCATGTACTAGGGCATAAAAACCTCACAATCCAGTGCAGAAAGGCAGAAGTAGTCAAAGCATCCTTTTCAGATCATGATGCAATAAGAATCATTTTTAATAAAGAACCATGGAAAAATAAGCTAAAAACTAATTGGAAACTAAATAATCTAATTCTAAAGAATGAGTGGGCCAAAGAACAAATCAGAGAAACAATTAATCACTTCATTCAAGAGAATGACAATAATGAAACAACATACCAAAACTTATGGGATGCAGCAAAAGCATTTCTTAGGGGAAGTTTTATATCCCTAAATGCTTACATGAATAAATTGCGAAAAAGGAGATCAATGACCTGGGCATACAGCTGAAAAAGCTAGAAAAAGAGCAAATTGAAAACCCCCAATTAAATACCAAATTAGAAATACTGAAAATCAAAGGAGAGATTAATAGAATTGAAACCAAGAAAACTATTGAATTAATAAATAAAACAAAGAGCTAGTTTTATGAAAAAACCAATAAAATTGATAAACCCTTGGTCAATTTGATTAAAAAAAGAAAGAAGAAAATCAAGTTACCAGTATCAAAAATGAAAAGGGTGAGTTCACCTCTAATGAAGAGGAAATCAAAACAATAATTAGGAATTATTTTGCCCAACTGTGTGCCCATAAATTTGACAACCTTAGAGATATGGATGAATATCTACAAAAAACATAAACTGCCCAGGTTAACAGAAAAGGAAGTAAAATTTCTAAATAACCCCATCTCAGCAAAAGAAATTGAGCATGCCATCAATGAACTCCCTAGGAAAAAATCTCCAGGGCCAGATGGTTTTACATGTGAATTCTATCAAACATTTAAAGAACAACTAATTCCAATACTTTGTAGACTATTTGGGAAAATAGGTGAAGAAGGAGTCCTACCAAATTCTTTTTATGACACAAATATGATACTAATACCCAAACCAGGTAGAGTCGAAACAGAGAAAGAAAATTATAGACCAATTTCTCTAATTAACATTGATGCAAAAATTTTAAATAAAATATTAGCAAAAAGATTGCAGCAACTCATCACGAGCATAATACACTGTGACCAGGTAGGATTTATTCCAGGAATTCAAGGCTGGTTCAATATTAGGAAAACTATTAGCATAATTGACCATATCAACAACAAAACTAGCAGAAACCATATGATCATTTCAACAGATGCAGAAAAAGCCTTTGACAAAGTACAACACTCATTCCTATTAAAAACACTAGAAAGCATAGGAATAAGTGGAACCTTCCTCAAAATTATAAATAGCATCTACCTAAAACCATCGACAAGCATTATTTGTAATGGGGATAAGCTAGATGCATTCCCAATAAGATCAGGGGTGAAACAGAGATGTCCATTATCACCCCTATTATTTAATTTGGTACTAGAAACATTAGCTGTAGCAATAAGAGAGGAAAAAGAAATTGAAGGAATTAGAATAGGAAAAGAAGAAACTAAATTATCACTTTTTGCAGATGATATGATGATTTATCTAGAGAATCCTAGAGAATCAAGTAAAAAACTACTTGAAATAATAAACAACTTTAGCAAATTTGCAGGATATAAAATAAACCCACATAAATCCTCAGCATTCCTATACATTACTAACAAAGCCCAACAGCAAGAGATAGAAAGAGAAATTCCATTCAAAGTTACTGTAGTCACTATAAAATATTTGGGAGTCTATTTGCCAAGACAAACCCAGGGCCTATATGAACATAACTATGACACACTTTTACGCGAATAAAGGCAGATCTAAATAAATGGAAAAATATCAGTTGCTCATGGTTAGGCCGAGCTAATATAATAAAAATGACAATTTTACCTAAATTAATCTATCTATTCAGTGCCATACCAATTGAACTTCCAAAAAATTATTTTACTGAGCTGGACAAAATAATAACAAAATTCATCTGGAAAAACAAGAGGTCTAGAATATCTGGGGTATTAATGAAAAGAAATGCTAGAGAAGGTGGCCTAGCCATACCAGATATTAAACTGTACTACAGAGCAGCAGTCATCAAAACTACCTGGTACTGGCTAAGAAACAGAGGTGTGGATCAGTGGAATAAGATAGGTACACAAGATGGAGAAGTCAACAACTATAGCAATCTACTCTTTGATAAACCCAAAGAGGCCAGCTTCTGGGCAAAGAATTCAGTATTTCACAAAAACTGCTGGGAAAATTGGAAAATGGTAGGGCAGAGAATGGGCATAGACCAATATCTTACACCATATACCAGAATAAAGTCAAAATGGGCTCATGATCTAGGGGTTAAGGCTGATACTATAAGTAATTTGGGAGAGCAAGGAAGAGTTTTACTTATCAGATTTATGGAAAAGAAAAGAATTCATGAGCCAACAAGAGATAGAGAGCATTACAAAATGCAAAATGGATAATTTTGATTATGTTAAATTGAAAGGTTTTTGTAAAAAAAAAAAAAACAATGCAACAAAAATTAGGAGGGAAGCAGAAAATTGGGAGAAAATCTTTGCCACTAGTATATCTGATGAAGGCCTCATTTCTAAAATATACAGGGAACTGAGCCAGATATATAGGAATACAAGCCATTCCCCAATTGAGAAATGGTCAAAGGATATGAACAGGCAGTTTTCAGAGGAAGAAATTGAAGCTATCTATAGGCATATGAAAAAATGCTCTGGATCACTACTGATTAGAGAAATGCAAATCAAAACAACTCTTAGATACCACATCTCTCCTGTAAGATTGGCTAAAATAACAAAGCAGGAGGATGATAAATGCTGGAGAGTTTGTGGGAAAATTGGAACATTGTTACATTGCTGGTGGAGTTGTGAGATGATCCAGTCATTTTGGAGAGTAATTTGGAACTATGCCCAAAGGGCCATAGGAATGTTCATACCCTTTGACCCAGAAATACCACTTCTATGTATGTACAAAGATATTTATAGCAGCTCTCTTTGTGGTAGCCAAGAATTGGAAATCAAAGGGATGCCCATCAATTGGGGAATGGCTAAACAAGCTGTGGTATATGCAGGTAATGGAATACTATTGTGCCATAAGAAATGGGGATGATACAGACTTTGTAACAACCTGGAAAAACCTACACGACATAATGCTGAGTGAGCGGAGCAGAGCCAGGAGAACATTGTACACAACCACAGATATATGGATTCCGTGAGAACCAACCCTGACAGACTTTGCTCTTCTCAGCAATGCAAGGTGCAAGGACAACTCCAGGGGACTCACGATGGAGCATGCTATCTTCATCCAGAGAAAGAACTGTGAAGTTTGAATGCAGATTGAGGCACACTACATGCTCACCCTTTTTCTTCTATTTTGTTTTTGTTTTTGGGTTGATTTTTTTTTTGGTTCTGTCTCTTCTTTCTCATGATTCATTCCATTGGTCATAATTCTTCTCCACAACTTGACTAGTGTATAAATTAATTCAATGCAAAGTTATACATGGTAGCTATATGAGATTCCATGCCATCTTTAGGAGGGAGGGGAGAAAATCTGGAACTCAAAATTGTGTAGAACCATGTGTGGTAAAGTAAAAATAAAAAATATTAAAAAAAATAGATTAGATGAAATGGCAAAGAGATCCAAAAAGACAATGAGTAGAAGAATGCATTGAAAAGCACAATTGTCCAAATGGAAAAGGAAGTCCAAAAACTCACTGAAGAAAATAATTCTTTAAAAATTAAGATGGAACAAATGGGAGGTAATGAGTCTTTGAGAAATCAAGAAATTATAAAACAGAACCAAAAGATGTGAAATATCTCATTGGGAAAACAATTATTCTGGAAAATAGATCTGGGAGAGATAATTTAAAAATTGTTGGACTACCAGAAGGCCATTATAAAAAAAGAACTTATACATCATTTTTCAAGAAATTAGCAAGAAAAACTGCCCTAATATTCTAGAACCAGAGTGAAAAATAGAAATTTAAAAAATCCAACCATCACCTCCTCAAAGAGATTCCTAAACAAAAACTCCTAGGAATATTATAGCCAAATTTCAGAGTTCCCAGGTCAAGGAAAAGTCTTGAAAAAAGCCAGAAATAAACAATCAAAGTATTGTGGAAACACAGTCAGAATAACATAAGATTTAGCAACTTCTACATTAAGGGATCAGAGGTCTTAGAATACGATATCGTGGAGGACTACTGAGCTAGGATTACAGCCAAGTATCACCTACTGAGGAAAATTGAGTTTAATCTAGGAGGGGGAAAATTGATATTCAATGACACAGAGGAATTTAATGCAATCTTGAGAAAAAACCAGAGCTAAATACAAAATTTGACTTTCAAATACAAGACTCAAGAGAAGCATGAAAAGGTAAACAGGAAAGAGAAATCATAAGGGACTTATTAAAGTTTTACTGTTCACATTCCTACATGGAAAGGTGATATTTGTAACTCATGAGACCTTTCTAATTATTAGGTAGTTGGGGGGAATGTATACATATGCATATATATGTGTGTGTACATATATAAATGTGTATATATGTATATGTGTGTGTGTGTAACCCAGAGGGCACAGGGTGAGTTGAAAAAAAAGGGATGATATCAAAAAATTAAGGGATGAAAGAGGAATATGCTGTGAGAAGGACAAAGGGAGACTAGAGTGGGATAGATTATCTCACATAAAATAGAGAAGAAAAAGCTTTTACAGTGGAAGAGTGAGGAGGAGAGAGGGAATGAGGGAACTTTACTCTCATTGGAATTGGCTTAAGGATGGAATAACATAAACATTCAATTGGATATGGAAATCTGTCTCACCCTACAAAGAAGTAAGCTGGAAATGGATAAGAGGGGAGGATGATAGAAGGGAGGGCACTTTGGAGGAGGTGGTAATCAGAAGCAAATCCTTTTGAGGAGGGCTAGGATGGAAGGAAACAATGTAACTCTTGCAGAGGTGTTTTGCATGTATAACCTATGTTAAATTTCTTGCCTTCTCAATGAGGGTGGGTGGGGAGGGAGGAATGTTGAGAATTTGGATCTCAAATTTATAAAAAGAATGTTAAGAATTTTTTTACATGTAACAGGGAAATAAAATACACAGACAATAGGGAATAGAAATCTATCTTATGCTACAGGAAAATAGAAGGGTGAGGGGATAAGAGAAGGGGGAAGGTGATAGAAGGGAGGGCAGAAAGGGGGAAGAGATAATCAGAGGCAAAACACTTTAGATGAGGAACAGGGTGAAGGGAGAGAGAGCAGAATAAATTGGGAAGGGGAAACAGGATGGAGGGAAATACAGTTAACAATAGTAAATGTGAAAAGAAAATTGAAGCAAGCTTCTCTGATAAAGGTCTCATTTCTCTAACATATAGAGAGCTGTGACAAATTTATAAAAATAAGAGCCATTCCCCAATTGATAAACGATCAAAAGACATAAGCAGTTTTCAGATGAAGTAATTAAAGCTATCTACAATTATTTTTTTAAAAATTCCAACTTACTATTGATTAGAGAAATGCAAGTGAAAACAATAGTTCTGAGGTACTACTTCATACCTATTGGATTAGATAATAGGACAGAAAAAGTACCATACTTCCACATGTATAAGAAAATTGAAAAATTTGGGGTCTAAAAACTGGGTGCATCTTATACAGTGGTTGTCGATTTTTTACTTGCATTTCCTGCTTTTTTGTGCTTGTCATTTTGCTCATTGTTTTGCATTGGTTACTGGTACATTAGGTTGCATTTTGCCACATTCTGCACAGAAATGGCTCAGAAAAGATTTTCATATAGTGCTGAATTCAAGTTAAAAGTGATCCAGTTTGCAAAAGTGAATGGAAATTGTGCTACTGAACATAAGTTTGGTTCTCCTCCAACTGAGAAAACAATCCAAGACTGGCTACAGGAAGAAGAAACACTACTGAAAATGCCATGGCAGAAGAAGGTCATGAGAGGCAAGTCAGCAAAATGGCCTGATTTAGAGAGGGAATTGAAGATATGGATTGAAGAGCAAAGAGCAATTGGAATTCCTGTGTCCACAAAGATGGTTAAGCACGAGGCAAGAAGTGCTGATGAAAAAGAAGTTACTGATTTCAAAGGAGGACACAATTGGTGCTTCAGATTCATGAAATGGAATGGGCTAAGCATGTGTACATGCACCAGACATGCCCAAAAGATGCCTGAAAGGTATGAGCAGATGAATAAAACTTGAATTCGATAACTTTATGTAACATATTTTTTTCAAATTTAGGGCCCTAAAATTAAGGCGTGTCTTATACATGGGGAAATACTGTAAGTATTGGGGGGGATGTGGGGAAAATGAGACATTAATGTACCATTGTCAGAGTTATGAACTAATTAAACTATTGTACAGAACAATTTGGAATTATGCCCAAAGGGCTTTAAAACCATGTATACCCTTTGACATAGTAATACCACTAGTAAATCTGTATCCCAAAAGAGATTTAAAAAAGGAAAAGAACCTATATATGTATAAAAATATTTATAGCAGCTCTTTTCTAGGGGTAAAGAATTGAAATTTAGGTGATAAACATCAATTGGAGAGTAGCTGAAAAATTTATGTTATGTAATTACGATGGAATATAATTGTACTATAAGAAATGATGAGCAGGATGTTGTCAGAAAAACCTAAAAAAAGACTTACATGGGTCACTGCAAAATGAAATGTAATGGGGACAAAGTAGCAGCAATATTGTATGATGATCATCTGTGAATGTCTTAGGTGTCTGAATATAGAAAGTGAAAAAAACCAAATAAAAGTTTCTTCAATCTATATTCTAACACCATCATTTAGGCTGTCCTGGTAATATTTTTTGAATCTGAATTATGGAACACTGTGAACTCTTCAGGGTTAAATGTATTGGCAATTCAAAAGATGATGAAGGGGTGAATGATGTATATACATGTCTAACAATGTGTTACCCATGATAATTTCTATAGAAGTGTGTCACAAACACCATTGAGGAAAGGTATAATCCAAAAAGGAGGCGGATTTTTCATTTTGCCAGAGAAATGAGTAATAGGCATCGAACCTAAATTCTCTACCATAAATTATTCATGAAATATTTAAAGACTTAGAATAAGGCCTCTAGGGTGTTCAGTATTTGATTTGTGGAAGATGTATGACAGCACATGAACAAGAATTGTCTTGGATGAGAACGTATGAATGAATGTGTTGCAATAGGCACCAGTGGGGGGAATAGAGAACTCACACTGATGATATCAGGGAATATGTCAATATATCAAATACACCAATGAAAGACCAACATATAAAACTACATGTAGAACATTCATAAGAGAGAACCTTGAGATTGTAAAAACACTAATAAAAAATAACAACTATATGTTAATTCAGAAAAAAAATTTATTCTTTTAAAAAACTGCATTTTCAGGTGACAAAACAACAAAAATAGCAGTAAGCAATGACATTATTAAAAGGTCCAGGAATTATTTAAAATCTACAAAGGTGACTTATTGAATAATTATGGATGTCTTTAATATTTAAGGACCCATCATTTTGTCATTAATAATATTCTCTCCACTGACAGATATCCTAGCACTCTTATGATTTAGTGGTCAGTCAATAAACCTTTATTAAGTGTCTACTATGTGCCATGCACTGTGCTAAATTCTGGGAATATAAAAAGAGGCAAAAGAAGTAGTAGATGATCTGTTAGACCAAAAGATTAATCACCCTGTAGCTAAACTGGTAATGACCCTCCTAAACTTTCAGAGGGTTATTTTTCAGGCAATAGATTTAAGTCCTTTGGTAATATCATAATAGACACATTTCCAATTTGGTGGAAACTGCTTGATCAAGAATTTCAAGAACCTAGGATCTTCATTCCATTATAGTGAGGCATTACAGATGAGCTTTAGTGGAAGAATGTATATGTTAAAGAACAAATTATATGAACACAAACAGCTTACATTAAATAATGACAAGATAAACATAATATGCATATTGCACTAAATAATGATAATATAAATACAACATATTAACATTTGTGGAATGCAGCCAAAGCAGTGCTCAGAGGCAAATTCATATCTTTGAATGTTTATGTCAACCAAGTAGAAAAATATAAAATTAATACTTGGCTTTTACAATTAAATGAATTTTAAAATGAACAAATAAATTTAGTGACAACAAGCACAAATTAGGCAAATTGTTCCATAAGAACAGAAAGGTGAAAGTAATAAGATATAAATTATTAATGCATAGTGGAATTGAAAAATAAGACAAAATTATTTTAAAAATTATTTTAAAAAACTGATAAAATTAATATGTAGCCAATTTAATCTTCTAAAAAGGATAAAGGAAAACCAAATTACCTAAATCAGAAATGAGAAAGATGAATTCACAAGATTTGCTAAAGAAATCAGGAATGCTGCCCACTATTGTATGTAGCTATATACAAATGAAACTGAGAATTTAAAATAAATGAATATTTGCAAAATGTCCAAAATAAAAAAAAAACAGTAAATAGATAAGATCAATAAACCAATTCTAGAACGAGAAGTTAAATATAGCTTTAATGAGTTGAACTATAAATAGGCACTCGGATCATATGTGAAATTGATTAAACTTTCAAAGGAGAAGCAATCCCTATATTATAGAAATTGCTTCCAAAAGATATGTTTTACCTAATTCTCCATATGAGACAATTCTGTTATCATTGTGACATCACAAAGATAAGGCAGTAAAAGAAAAGTCTAAGATATTATTAATAATGAACATTTCTGCAGGGAAAATAAACTAAACTATTGGAAAAGTATACAGAATATTTTAATTTATTATGATAAAGGAAGAATATAGCATGGTTTCAAAGATAAATTGATAATTGGAAAAATAATATATCTAATAAATGATATAAAAGAAAGTAATAAAATAATATTTATCTAAATAAACTTAAAAGTCTTGAATAAAATTTAGCATATATTTTAAAACAGAAAATACAAATAAAAATTATTGCATTGGACTACTATGTGATTATTCCAATTAATACTCCTTGTAGCTAGCAGGTGCTAAGTATTCTGCTGAATTCAAAGACACTGACCTTAAAGGTAAACAGGGCCTCAGATTTCCACCTAGTTCAATCCACTTATTTTGTAATATTGATAACTGACTTTTGTGTACCACTTTGAAGTTTACCAGTTGCTTGAATACATTACCTTGTTGTTGCCTCATAATAATTCTGTGAGGCAGAAATGAATGGTATTATCATTCGTATTTTACAGATGAGTTCCCAGAAGGTCA
Source organism: Trichosurus vulpecula (assembly GCF_011100635.1). Lineage (NCBI taxonomy): Eukaryota > Metazoa > Chordata > Mammalia > Diprotodontia > Phalangeridae > Trichosurus > Trichosurus vulpecula. The sequence goes on from NC_050578.1 coordinate 22,610,448, forward strand.
AATAGGTTCAGTGGCATGCCTCTGATAGTATCCCTACTAAGTGCCAGAGGCAGAACTGTGAACTGAGGTCTTCCATTAGAATACACTCTCTTGTCAGATCCACAGAGATTCACTTTCAATTCTGGAACTAGTTGTCATCTTCATTTAAAAAATATGTAGCAAAGGTACTTTACCAAACCACAGTTCCATCACTGCCTTTGGTAATGTTGCAGATTAAAGTGTTAGCATTTACCTCATTGAAATGGAATGAGCTGATGGCAATGTTTCTTTACAGGAATAAGAAAAATATTGTGACTTGTCACAACAGGATAAATATTGTGACAAGATAAATAATAATACTTATGTGATCCATGCTAGCACTTACACAGAATTTATGCATAGTTTATACAATTATTAAGTGTTATTTTCTCTAATTAGTGTCTCTTGATTTCCTTCACTTTATTATTCCTGTTTTCCTCTTCACTGTCTATATTTATTTTTGAGCATTCCTATAAAGACATCTTTCTAATGAATTTATTTTATCATGGTGACATTAAGGACATTGTTAATTCTACATTATTTTGTTATTGAGCTAAAAGAGAAAAGTATAATTTTGAAACCCCAGAGAAATATTCCAGAAAATTTGTATTATATTCATTTATTGTTGATGTCATTGTTTAGATCTTAACTCCAAGAGGTCAATAACTTATTGCTTGCTGGTTTTTTCCTTAACTCTTTCCTGTCATTGCCCCAAATTCATGGATATAGGAACTTCCAGTGTGGGAACTAATTCGAACAATACAGACTGGCAAATCACCTGTAACCTACAATTTGGAACACTGAAAAGTTCACCCACAGGCAGTGTGTAACAGGGCCAGAACTTTAACCTGTTCCTCCTTGGCTCCAAGGCTGGGACTCTCTCCACCATGCCATCTAGCCACACAATAAGGATGTGGAGAGAGATAAAGATAGGGACTATACTCATGATTTCACTGTGAGCAGAAACGCCCAGAAGACTTTCCCTATACTAAGGAAGGTTAGCACCTTAAGCATTAAAAGGTTAAGTGACTTGCCTAATTTCTGACTGAGATCGTATTTCAGAGACAACACTTAAACTGGTCTTCCTGACTTCAAGACCAGGGTTCTATCAACTGATACTGTGCTCCCTTTTGAACCCAATGAAGGCACTTAGCCAATAATTGTTGATTCACTGATTGATTTCACTGACTAATTAGCAACATTCCACATAACCAACCTATCATGCCTACATTCTTTGAGGCAAGGATCATCATATGCTAATATTACCTTCCACAGAGCAGTATGCAATGCATTTTACAACATCTCCTAATGGGTCACACTGCTCCAATTGAAGCCTACATTTTACACATGACTGAAAGCAGTTCAGCCTGTGTCTTATATTGTTTTTTTTTCTTTATCTCAGGGAAGGTCAGCTCATATTGTTGGTGACCTGGCTGACTCTCATCAGCAGCCTGTTATCTCCTGCCTGGGAGAGATTCTTAAAATACCAATGTGCACATTGACTTACCCACCTTTGTGCCTGACAGAACTCACTATGGTGGCATCAGAAGCAGTTTATTTATGTTTTATGCATGGCAGCTGACATTGCTTTTCTACTGCAGCTGGACCAAACAGTTTATCAAACATCAGGTTTGAACTATGTCGATAAGACCTGCCTGTGTCTGCTATTCTGACAACTGTCAATAGCCTGATCTTTGAAAATATCATCTTGCAAAAATGGCTATGAAAAAGGTAACTTTTTCAAATTCTTCTTGGTCCAAGTTGTTCCATGAAAAATAAAATAAAAACAAACTCCAGCTCTTGACTCTAGCTACCTTACCTAAGAAGAAAAAAAGCAGAGGGGAGCCAAAAGCTGCTTTTTTCTAATATAAAATATTTATCTAGTTGGTCTATAGTATCTTTCCAGGTAAGGAATTGCCATTGCTCTCCATGATGATTTGACAAACTCTTGGACATCTGCTTGAGCAAGCTGCAATAGCACAGTATCCTGCTGGCTAACATGCCACTCCTGGTACTTTGGTGAAGTTTTAAACATTCTTGGATTTTTTTTTCAACCTCACCCACATACCTGGTAAATAAGAAGAGAACAGGAACAGCTTGTATTGCTTGTATTGTCTTTATGAAATCTCACTGCAATTTGTTAAATATGATTTTTAACTTTAGTGTTACATTAAATATTGAGTAACTACTCGATTACACTGATATCAATACAGTCGTTACCTCATCACATTCTTCAGCCTCCCTGAACAAGACAGTTTAGATCGTGAATAATGAAAGGTTAAAAAAGTTACCCTGTATGATGATAAAAAGAGGCAATGAAAGAAGTGAAAAAAGAGGCAGTGTGGTAAAGTGGAAAGATCATTGGGTAGACAGAGCCAAGATGGCAAAGTGAAAGGAAGCAATGTAGCCAAGTTCATCTCCACAAACTTCTCTTACCAGATCTAAAAAATACACCAAACCAAGTCCTGATGGAGAAATCCAGAAGACAGCACAGGGAATCTTTTTCCAGCTTGGTCAGGCACAGTGAAACAGAGATGGAGGTCTTTAGGACCTGGAGACAAGGTTTGGGTGAGAAGCATAGTTGCACTCCAGTACCCAGGGAGACACTATACAATAGGGCAAAAGGAGTTATTAGATCCATATTGGGACATCCCAGACCAGAGTGGTTGGTTGTTGTCCTTCATTCTCAAGGAGGATCAAAATGATCTCGCTATTTTGGGGTCAAGGGTACAATATGTACAACTGTGGCTGATCAGACCAATAGGACCTTAGAACACTTTACCAAATATAGATCATATCAACATTTGGAGTAGAGATGTCTCTAAATTTGTGCATCTCATGTTTCATTTGAGCTACTACAATTCTGCTTTACTCATAAAGCAAAGGACGTTCTTTGATGCAAGCATACCACGGTGGGTGGTACTTTGCCATTGTCTCCCATGTCATGCAATTAAATTCAAAGTTCTTCAGAGAGACTACAGTCTGAGTGTTGTCTCTGAAATATGGTCTCAGTCAGAATCTAGGCAAGTCACTTAACCTTTTAATGCTTAAGGTTCTAACCTGCTTTAGTATAGGGAAAGTCTTCTGGGAGTTTCTGCTCACAGTGAAATCATGAGTATAGTCCCTATCTGTATCTCTCTCCACATCCTTACTGTGTCCTGGTGCCAATTAGAGTAGCTAGGCGGCATGGTGTAGAGACCTTGAGAATGTTCTTGTGTCACTTTTTATGACCACCATGTGAGAACCTTTCTTGTCTAAGGTCTCCATAAAGGATCCTTTTACACAAATGTACATTTGGCATTTGAACAACATGACCAGGCCATCAAAGTTGCACTCTCTGCAGTAGAGTTTGGATACTTGGCATTTCAGCTTGAGAAAAGATCTCAGTGTCCAATACCAAGTGATCTTCAGAATCTTTCTCAGACAATTCAAATGAAAAGGATTCAGTTTCCTGACATGGTGCTGGTCTACTGGTTTCAAAGGCATACAACAATGAGATCAGCAAACAACTCTGTATACCTTCAGTTTGTTAGACAGTCTAATATTTCTTTCCAACACTTTTCTTTGAAGCTTCCCAAATACTGATCTTGCTCTGACAATGTGTGCATCAACCTTACTACGTATGTATGTATGTCTCCCTGGAAAGCACGATGCCAAGGTAGGTGAACTGATCCATAGTATTCAAAATTTCTCCACTTGTTTTACCTGAGTGTTTCACATATTGATGGTATGCTGCTGGCTGGTAGGGAACCTGTGTTTTCTTGGTGTTAAGTGTTAGTCCAAAATTAGTACAAGCAACAGAGAATCAATATGCTCCTTTTCACACATTGATGGTGAGGTTCACCAGGTCTTCATAAATTATTTATTTGATCTTGTCAGGGTTTATTATGGTGGGCTCATACGTACTAATGATGGTAATGTGGCACTTTCCTGAAAGTGGCAATTGCGTTGTCATGAGCCTATCATTCATTCCTTTTGGTAGGCATACAAACTTACAGACTAGATTAGTTTTGATTACAAAACCTATGCCAGCTCCACAGTGCTCCCCTTTACTGCAGCCACTCTAATATCTGTAAGCTACCATTCATTCATTAGCCAGCCTTGTTTCACTCAGGGCTGCTGTTCACACGATATACTTGCTAAGTTCTCTCACAACAAGAGCTGTTTGTCTTTCAAGTCTATTGGACTTCATGTTGTCTATAAGCATGCACACATTCCATGTACCAATGGTGAATGGAATAATCTTTTCATAAGTTTTTTCGTACATTTTTTTGGTGTGGTTTGACCAATGGTTGGGACCCCAACCTGTTGTGGTAAGCAGTACAGGGTTGAGTGAAGCAGACAATTTTTAGCCCCTTTCTAGCCCCTTCCTCATGCCAAGAAGTGAGCAATGCACTCCTTAAAAGGTTGCTCAGATACCCAAGTGTCTGCTGAATCCCACTGCTGCTTCCAGCAAGAACAGGACCGTGTGGCCTGGGCCACTTGTGTGCCAGGTTGAGAGTACAACTCCCAGTGTATGCACACCTGCTGCTTCATCATTTGTCTGTTGCCATAGGACTTTGAACTAAGTTAAAATGATAAAATTGCATGGGTGATATATTTTGACTTGCACATAAATTGTATTTAAGTGAGACAGAATTGAGCAAAGTCATCTTGCTCACTCTTTCTTCCAGAATCATTGAAGTCCAGATGCAAGACAAAAGTCAAGACAGCTAACAATGGCTCAGGATGCAGTGAATAAACTTGGTTTCTGCAATGTCTAACCAAGCTCTAAGCACCTCACAGCACCCATTTCAGCTGCTTTCATGAACATTGGAAGATGATTTTCTTATCCTCCCATTACATCAGTAGTCACATGCTTGTGGTACATACCCTGTAACTCACTAACAGGTTCAAGATCCCTCCATGACCCTTAACCTGGTTTAACCTGTCTGCAAAGATGATTTTATGGGTATGTGGCCACTGGGCATCCCACAGCTTCTTGGAGCCATAGGTGAGAGCTGGGTGAATCAGGTGAACACCAAAGGTGAAAAGCAGCCCACATACCAGAGGTTCTAGTATTCCTGGCACACTGTACATCTGAGTATAAAAGCCTTAGAAGGTGGAGTAAGGAGGAAGTTCGGAAGCCTATAGCAGCAGCAGCAGCAGGGTGGTGTGGCTTAGCCTTCAGGCAGAAAGCAGGGTCTGACTTTTTATGTCTAGCATAGCTTGCAGAGGAATAAACAAGGAAGGGATCACAGGTCAAAGGGAAAATAGCAATTCTGCCACATGAGTAAACAAAGCTTTTCAGATAACTGATGAGACAGAGTCCAGAAGCATTCTACTCTTGCTCAAACCCAAGCCCAAGTCATAAACTTGAAGAACTCAGACTGTGGGACAGCAATCAGACTTTGGCCTGGAACAAACCACTTAGAGAGCACTGAAAGCTTGTAGTCCATAGCCTGTCACTGTGATCTTGGAATAACACCAACACTCAATACCCTGAGAAAGAGGCAATAGGTCCAGCCTAAATCTCCCTCTTGAAATGCCATAGAGTCCAATCCTGATATCAAGTCACTAGAAGAATGCACTAGTAGACAAACAAACAAAAAAGAATCCCACCATTATGAGATATTATGTGTCAGGGATGCTCAAGATGCAATGAAAAGCATGGCTCTAAAACATCTACCAGGATTGCCTGAGAGAAAAACACAACTTGAGCACAAACTGAAATAGAATTACTTGAAGATATACAGCAAGAGTTAAGAAAATAGTTTAAAATGTTTTTTGAATTGCAATTTTCAAATGCTATTCAATTTATAAGTTGAATGAGAATGCTTAAAGGAAAAAAACGTAAAAGAAATGAAAGCTATGAAAGCAAGATATGGAAAGGAAATTAATAATTTGGCACAAGTGGTTCAAAACCTTGCCTAAGTTACAAACTCTGAAAATTGAATGGACCAAATAGAAACCAGTGGCATAGGAGGCAACAGGAAATAGTAAAAAACAAAGTCAAAAGGTTGAAAAATTGAACAAAAAGTAAAGTATCTTATAGCAAAAAAAAACCTGACCCAGAAAGTAAAGAGAAACATTTAAGACATTAGACCGCTAGAAAAATTTGACCCTCAAAAACATCCCAGAAATCCTATAACAAACAATCTTCAAAGAAAAGTGCCCAGACTTCTTAGAACCAGAGGGTTCTCATAGAAATAGATTGCACTGATCACTTCCTGAAAGAAATCCCAAAATGAAAACTCCCAGCTACATCATTGCTGAGAACTTCCAGGTCAAAGAAAAAAATATGGTAAATTACCTGAAAGAAAGAATCCAGCTGTCACAGAGTCACAGTAAAGATCACGCAATTTAACAGCTACAAATATAAAGGAGTGTCCAATATGAGATTCCAGAAGTGAAAGGGTATGGGCTTATGGCTAAAATTAACTTGCCCAACAAAACTTGCCCAGAGAAAATGCTGCAGGGAGAAAAATGGATTTTTAATGAAATAGAGCACTTCCCAGAATACCTGATGCAAAGGCCAGAAGAACTGCAAAGTACTTTGAAGTACACCAGAGTAAATAGAAACATAAAAATGTAAGCAAAATTAAAATTATAAAGTGCTAAAATAATAAACTTTACTTTCAACATGGAGAGATGATACTGTTCCCTCTGGATACTACAATAATTAGAGTTCGTAGAAGCTGTCCATTGGACAAAGGCTGGGAGAGATTCTATTATATCTTGATCTTAAGAACAGAATAGAAAAAGAAAGAGGAATACAAGAGGAAAGTAAGGGAAAATTATTTCACATGTTGAGAGTGCACAAAAAGACTTCTATACAGACAAGGAAGCGGGGGTAATGGGAAACAGTTGACACTTGAAGTTCACTTTTATATGAGCTCATCAAAAAGGAAAAGAACATACACACTCGGGTACAGAAGTACATTTCATTAAAGTGAAATAGGATGGAAAGGGGACAGAAGGAGTCAGAATTAGAAGGAGGATAAATTAAGAGAGGGCATAGTTTAATCCAAAATAATTTTTAAGAATGTTCAAAAAATATTTATAGATCTTTTTGAGGCAGCAAAAATGAGAATCTGATGAGAGTGCCCATAAATTGGGAAGAGGCTGAAAAAGTTATGATATATGATTTGGTAAAAATACTATTGTGCTGAACTCTTAGCAGCATAATGACTGATCCAGATTACAAAGGACTAATAATAGAGCATATTATAGATATATGACATGGCCAAAGTAGAAATTTGTCTTGATTAACTATTTTGTTTTTCTTGTGTACAAAATAGCAGTGATGTGGAGAGAAGGTGGATCTTGGCTAACTAAAACAAAATATATTTTTAAAAAAGAAAATAACACTTGGAAGCTCTGATCTACACAATGACCAAACACAATTCCTGAGACCTTCTGATGAAACATACTCTCTACCTGTGTAATGCCATTGTGATACTCATAGCAATTACTATGAATATGCAGACGTATTTCCAGGGTAGATTTGCAAAATATAACAAACTCTCTTCCTCAAAAGCAAAACTAAGATATTTATTCAGATACAAGAAGGCAAGATTTACCATAGTAACAAAAAAGTTCGCACACATCACCAATCCAGGGGGGCACCAACATCTTAAGCCTTCTTTAAGTTCCCCTGGGCAAATTTCTCCCTCTGCCCACTCACACTAGCTTCTTTTCCTCAGTTCTGCCTTGTTCTCCCAACTCTGCCTCACTCCCACTTCCCATTGGGCAAACTCCTCCCACAATGGCTTTATGTGACTCAAGCTCTATCACACCTGTGAGCTGGACCAGAGTTCAAAGCAGGTCACATAGGCCTATTAAATGGTTGGGAAAGATCTTCCTATTCCATTAACATTACAACCTCCTCAAGGAGAGGTATTGCACTCTGAGTGCAGATTGAGAATTTTTTTTAAATGCGGCCAATAAAAAATTTTATTTTGCTTACCAATACATTATTGTAAAAGGGGGTTTTATTTTTCCTCCTTTGTCAAGGTTTGGGGTAAGGAGAGGGAAATGGGAAGGAAAGAAGATTGATTGATCTTTGAATATAAAATATAATTTAGTTAAAAAAAAGTCATTGAGCCTAGAGTAAGAACACTTGAGATCTGAATTTTCTGAGTAGGAAACCTCTGACACAATACAGATGCAACGTTAGATTACCAAGGCTTAGATTTTTTTTAAGTGTAGAAAGGAGGGAGGTTAGACTGGATAGACTCTGAGATTCCATACAGCTTCAAACATATGATCTTTTGATCCAATGTACTCTGCATCAGATAATAGTTTCTAAATTGAACTTTATTCTTCCTAGTGCTTGGCAACAAGGTGGACTGTGACAGAGGCACATTGACTCTTTGAAGTAAATAGGAGTCACCTAATTCAACGAAGTGGCAAATTCTACTAGCCTAGAGCAAGAAAAAGGAACCTTTGATTGGAGTAACAAGCGGCCTTAAAGATCATCAGTTCAAACCCCTTCTTTTATTTTTTTCCTCTTAATAGCATTTTTTTCCAATTTCATGTAAAGATAGTTTTCACCATTCACTCTTTTTTTGGCAGGGCAATTGGGGTTAATTGACTTGCCCAAGGTCACACAGGTAGTACATGTGTCAAGTGTCTGAGGTCGGATTTGAACTCAGGTCCTCCTGACTCCAGGGCCAGTGCTATACTCACTGCACCACCTAGCTGCCCCACACCATTCACGTTTATAAGACTTTGAGTTCCAATTTTTTTCCTCCCTCCCTCCCTTCCCTTTCCCCTCCCCAAGGTAGTAAGGAATCTGATATAGGTTATAGATGTACAATCATATAAATAACACTCCCACATTAGTCATCCAACCCCTTCTCTTAAAACATGAGGAAACAGAGGCCCAGAGAGATTAATGAGTTATCCAAGGTCACAAAAGAAGCAAGTAACAGAGCTGGGAAGCCAACCTTAACATTTCCATCCCTTCATAGTTACAATAACAAGAGGGCCCTTTTCTGAAGACAATATGGTCTGCATAGTGAGGTCTATATAGTCACATCAAATCGTACCTGTCCATTTATTTGCATCTGTGAGCAATGGCTAGATATCTCTGTGTTTAGAAAAATGAGAAGGATCTGGTAAATGTGACAATCTAATTTTACATAACATCTGATTTAAATGCGCCAGTGTTGTCATAGTAAAATAAAAAAAAACAGTACTGACACGATGTAAGAAATTGTTAGCATTCTAAATTATTTGGTTCAAATAATAATAGATGTTATTTTTTCCAAATAATACAGGAAATCTTTGAGCCAAATAATAAGACGGAATAGCAGATATTTTGAATCAAATAATAGAGTCCATTTATGATTTTCCCATGATTTATAGAGGGTATTCTTATAAAAAAATTTCTTTAGGTACCCAGGGGATCCTGAGCCTAAAAGCTCACTATATTCTCAGAAGAAAAAAATATTTGGGTAACAAATGAAATGTTATGTGTAGACATGGTCAGAGCCAGAGAAAGCTTGTCAGAATTAAATCCAATTATTGAACTGTGCAGTGCAACGGAAAGAGTGCTAGTTTCAAAGTCAAAGGACCTAGCTTCAAGTCCCATCACCGATGCTTAATACTCATGTGACCTTGAGCAACTCACTTCAGCTCTCTAAGCTGGTTTTTTTGCAATCTATTAAATGAAAATTGAACTAATGATCTCTAAGATTCATTTTAGTTCTAAAACAATGATCCTAAAAATCATGTTTTATACACTTTTCCCTTCCAAATTAGTGTAATATGTCATGTAGAAGACAGGTTAGCTGTCAAAATATCTCTTTACTCCCAGAAAGACATCCCTGTCACACAACTTTGCGATTCAAGAAAATAAACAGCATGAAAAGGGTAAAGATAACCATGAGAACCTAATTCTGTATTACACTAGGAAAATGAAAATAACCCAATTCTGATCCAATGAAAGGCATGCTAAAATAATTTATGCAAAAGTGAATTGGTTCTTTTTAACCTCTCTTTAGCCTGTATTAGTTTAAAGGTGGGGTCGAAAGCACACACTTTTTTGAGACATTGCCAAGCATCCTGACTCCAAGAAGATTCGGTCTCACTGCTGGCATGCTACTAATTACCTCACATATCCAAAGCTTGCATAGACCTTCTTTTACCTGTTTCACACTCCCTCACATTTACAATGTACAATTATAACGTGTATTCCCTCATCCTCATTCTCTTAATGCAATGTGCACAGAAATTCCTATGGTATATTCAATGGTTTAATAATATTTTTGAAGGTGTGGTGTCTGATGCTTCTGAAATAATAACAAGAAAAACAAAAGTGATTATAATAACCATGGTTAATAAAAAGCTAAGAATATGTCCCAGAAACATTTCTAGCTGAAATTCATAAAAAAGAAAATGTTGATAAACAAAATGAACAATTATAAATGTACATTGTCCACATAATCCTATCTATTGAAGTTTTTCTTAAGATGATTTTAATGAGCTTACAATTTTTGAAACTCAATACTTTAATTTAAATACAAAAATGAATTCCTTTGCCCACCTGCATAATACTTTGATGAAGACTAAATAGAAAGAACAGTAGTAGCATAGAATCTTGTGCCAGGATTGTTTCTACTTGAACTCCATTGTCTTGATCACCGATGTCAAACAGATAGAAATGGGGGCAATTAAACTGTAAACAGGAATTTGTGAAGGTATACATTGATTTAGAAAACCACATGCTAACCTCATCTATGTTTTGTTGTACTTTTATTTATTTTGTTAAATATTTTCCAATTACACTTTAAACTTTTTTGCCATTACTCCAGACTGTTTTGAAGTCTGTGTGCCTCAAATATGACATTTCTCCTTAGTATGAATTTCCGGTTTTGCAGAGGTGAAGAGATATTGTTGTAGGATCATGGATTTCAAACTCTTAAGGTCTACAGACATTATTCATTTTAATCTCTTTAGTATGTAAAGAAGAAAATTGAGGTCCAGGCATTTGGCCCAACGTTATATAAGTAGTTAAGGACAGAGATGAGATTTGAACTATTGTCTAATTTCAGTGCTATTTCCATGGTTCTACACTGACTCACGATGATCCAGAAGTATTTTGCAGGGTATGCAAGGGCAAGATGATCTCACAAATTCATATCCACTCATTTCAGTTTAGAGGTGGCTTAAGAGAAGGGGAGAAATATTTATAATTCAATAAACTTTGATTTCTGGTCTTCTTATACATTACACAACCCCTCAAACTGTGCAATCCAATGGCACTGGCAACCTTATTGCTCCTTACCAAGATCAAGACCATAAGCTGCTAATTGATCCCACGCATCTTAACAAGGTCTCAGATTTATTAATTTATTTTTTCTATAGCCATCTCCTTCTACTAGCTTCTTTGAACTCCTAGCTAAAATCCTAACTTCTACTAAAAGCTTTTACTGAATCTACTTTAATGCCTTTCTTCTTTGGTTATCTCCAATTTATCCTTTATATATCTTATTGTACAAACAAGCTGTGTGTAAAAAACCTTCTTATTCAGGTAATGTAAACAAAATGAAAACAGTGAGGATAACTATCAGACCACATTTATTTACATGTTATATTCTCTATTAGATTATGAACTCTTTGAGAAACTGTGCTCTGAAAGCTGTTGCTCATTCCATTGTGGGTTTTTTCTGTTTCTTTTTCTGTCTCTACATCTACAAAAGTGATCATCCTCAAACCAATATGGTACTGAATAACAAAAAAGTGGAAGATCAGTGGGATACATTAGGTATACAATACACAGTAGTATGACTATGGTAACCTAATGTTTGGTAAAAATAAAGATGAGAACTTTGGGACAAGAATTCACAATTTGAGAAAAATTGCTGGGAAAACGGGAAATTAGTTTGGCAGAAACTAGGCATATATCAATATCTCACATGATATAGTAAATAAAATTCAAATGGATAATGATTTAGTCATCAAGGGTGATAAACAAATTTGGAGAGCATGGGAAAATGTACTTGTCCTATCATTGGATTAGAGAAGAGTTTATGAGCAAACAAGAGATAAATAGGATCCTAGGAAATAAATAATTTTTATTACATGTATTGAATAACATTTGCAGAAGAAAAACTAATAAAGTCAAAATTAGTAGGAACACAGAAAAGTGGGAAAATTGCAGCAAGTTACTCTGGTAAAGGCATACTTTATCAGACATACAGGGAACTGAACTAAATTTATAAAAATAAAAGCCATTCCCTAATTGATAAAATGTTAAAGGATATAAACAGCTGGTTTTCAGAAGAGTAATGAAAGCTATTAATAGTTACATAAAATACTCTAAATCATACTGATTAGAGAAATGCCAATTAAATAAGCTCTAAGGTACCACCTCATACCTGCCAGATTAACTAGCATGGCAGAAAAGGAAATGACAAATGCTGTTTGGGACATGAAAATTTGATACAATAATGCCCTATTGGTGGAGCTGTGAACTATTCCAACTATTCTGTAATTTGGAACTATGCTCAAGGAGATCAATAACTGTGCTTATCCTTTGACTCAGTGATACTACTACTAGTGGTACTAGTAATATTTGCAATACTAATTCTCAGCAATACTACTACTAATACCAAAGAGATAAAAGAAAAGGGAAAAAAGACCTATTTTTTATAAAAAATGTTTATAGCAACTCTTTTTTGATGGCAAAAAATGAAAATTGATGTTTTGTCCATAAAGTAGGGAATAGCTGAACAAGTTGTGGTATGTGATTGTGATGGAATGCTATTTTTCTTTAAGAAATGACAGTAGGATGGTTTCAGAATAAAACTAACAAGACTTACATGAATTCATACAAAGTTAAGTGAGCAGAACAAGAAGAATGTTGTATACAGTTACAGTAATATTGTATAGATGTTCAACTTTGAAAGACCTAGGTACTCTGACCAATAAAATGATCCAATACAATTTCAAAGAACTCATGATGAAAAATGCTATCCACCTCCAAAGACAGAACCGATGAACTCTGAATGAAGAATGAAGCATATTTAAAAGAAAAACATTATTGTGTTATTTTAAAATTTTGTTTATGTTTTCTAACATGGCTAATATGGAAACATGTTCTGCATGACACTACCTGTACAATCAATATCAAATTGGTTGACCCTTAAAGAGGGCTGGAGGAACCAGAGTGAGGGACAACATTCCAAAATCAAAATTTCAAAAAGTGAGTATTAAAAATATTTTACATGTAATTGGAAAATAGTTAATGAAATAAAAATATTTTTATAAGAACATAGTAAAGTTCCTTCATGTCACTCCTTATGTCTGGAATGATCTCTGCCTGATTTTTCCCCTTCTCTCCTTTCTCTTAGGTCACAGTTTCAAAAAATTTAAGTGTTAGAGTATTGGAATGGTTCCCAAATGTCTAGTAATCATAGGCCAATAAGATTTTCTACAATACCCCCAATAGCTGGCCCTTCATTTTGGGTTTAAACCCCTCAGTGTGGAACAGTTGATCAAGCAATAATGCAGGAGTTAGATGACCTGCCCAAATACTTATTATCTGTGTGACCTTTGACATGGCATTTCCCTTCTGTATGCCTCAGTTTCTGTATCTCTAAAATGAGAGGGTTTATCCATATGATTGTATAAGTTTCATCCTTCTCTAAATCTAATTTTCTGTTACCTCCAATGAGAAGGAAACATCTTAAGAAAATCATTGTATTTGGCAACACTAATAGATTGGGATTGCTTTTTGCTTACATCAAACTTGTCTGTCTTTCATCAGTTTTCACTATCCTTGCCCCAACTCCCACATTTGTCTTCCAAGGAAAACCACAACAAATCTAATTCATCTTTTTCTTAATAAGTCTTCAAAAATACAGGAAGATAGCTACAAGATTCCTTTTAACTTTTCTTCTCTCTGTGGTAGGTGTCGCCAGTTCAGTTCTTTTTCCATTTTTGTTATCACATTCAGGATCTGACCCAACTTGCATTGGTTATATCTTTCCTAAAGTGTGGTAAGCAGAAGTGAACTTGACACATGGCTTGATGAGAGGAGAATAGAGCAGAAATATTGTCTTCTTTATTACGAAAACGAGGCTTCTATTCCTATATTAAAATCACAGCTAATAACAACTTCATTATTGCAAGGTCACATGACTTGTTCATGTTGAATTTGAAGCCCACTAAGTACTACCAATGCTTCCCCTCCTTCCGCCACTTCTACTGCACCAGATCTTCTTTTCAGGAATTTGCTTTCTAGACAATATTTAGGCATTTGTTTTTTTTTTTTAAATTTAATTTAAATTTATTTATTTAACATATTTGGTTTTCAGCACTGATTTTCACAACAGTTTGAATTACAAATTTTCTCCCCATTTCTACCCTCCCCCACACTCCAAGATGGCATATATTCTGGTTGGCCTGTTCCCCAGTCAGCCCTCCCCTCTATCACCCCCCTCCCCTCTCATCCCCTTTTCCCTTCCTTTCTTGTAGGATAAGATAAATTTCTATGCCCCATTGCCTGTGTATCTTATTTTTTAGTTGTATGCAAAAAAATTTTTTTTTGAACATCTGATTTTAAAACTTTGAGTTTCAAATTCTCTCCCCTCTTCCTTTCCCACCCACCCTCCCTAAGAAGTTGAGCAATTCAACCTAGGCCACACATGTATCATTATGTATAACGCTTCTACAATACTCATGTTGTGAAAGGCTAACTACATTTTTCTCCTTCCCAACCCATCCCGCTTTATTGAATTTTCTCCCTTGACCCTGTCCCCTTTCAAAAGTGTTTGTTTTGATTACCTCCACCCCCATCTGCCCATCCCCTCCATCATCCCCCCCCCTTTTATTTTTTTTTATCTTCCTCCCTCTTCTTTCCTTTGGGGTAAGATACCCAACTGAGTATGTATGGTATTCCCCCTCAGGCCAAATCTGATGAGAGCAAGGTTCACTTATTCCTCCCTCACCTGCCCTCTCCCCTCCTCCCACAGAACTGCTTCCTCTTGCCACCTTTATGCGAGATAATCCACCCCATTCTATCTCTCCCTATATCCCTCTCTCAGTATGTTGCTCTCTCATCCCTTAATTTCATTTTATTTCTTTTAGATATCTTCCCTTCATCTTCAACTCACCCTGTGTCTGCTCTCTCTCTTTTACATATATAATATATATATATATATATATAAACAAATATATATATAGACACATACATACACATACATACATATACACATAGATATATACATACATACACATTCACTTATTTATATACATAAACATATATATATATATATATATATATATATATATATATATATATATGCATATTCCCTTCAACTACGCTAATACTGAGGTCTCATGAATCATACACATCATCTTTCCATGTAGGAATGTAAACAAAACAGTTCAACTTTAGTAAGGCCCTTGCAATTTCCGTTTCTTGATTACCTTTTCATGTTTCTCTTGATTCTTGTGTTTGAAAGTCGAATTTTCTATTCAGTTCTGGTCTTTTCACTGAGAAAGCTTGAAAGTCCTCTATTTTATTGAAAATCCATATTTTGCCTTGGAACATGATACTCAGTTTTGCTGGGTAGGTAATTCTAGGTTTTAATCCTAGCTCCATTGACCTCCACAATATTGCATTCCAAGCCCTTCGATCTCTTAATGTAGAAGCTGCCATATCTTGGATTATTCTGATTGGGTTTCCACAATACTCAAATTGTTTCTTTCTGGCTGCTTGCAGTATTTTCTCCTTGATCTGGGAGCTCTGGAATTTGGCAACAATATTCCTAGGAGATTTCTTTTTGGGATCTTTTTGAGGAGGCAATCGATGGATTCTTTCAATCTCTATTTTGCCCTGTGGCTCTGGAATATCAGGGCAGTTCTCCTTGATAATTTCTTGAAAGATGGTATCTAGGCTCTTTTTTTGCTCATGGCTTTCAGGTAGTCCAATAATTTTTAAATTATCTCTCCTGGATCTATTTTCCAGGTCAGTGGTTTTTCCAAGGAGATATTTCACATTGTCTTCCATTTTTTCATTCCTTTGGTTCTATTTTATAATATCCTGATTTCTCATAAAGTCACTAGCTTCCACTTGCTCCAATCTAATTTTTAAAGCAGTATTTTCTTCAGTGGTCTTTTGGACCTCCTTTTCCATTTGGCTAATTCTGCCTTTCAAGGCATTCTTCTCCTCATTGGCTTTTTGGAGCTCTTTTACCATTTGAGTTAGTCTGTTTTTTAAGGTGTTGTTTTCTTCAGTGTATTTTTCAGTATTTTTTTGGGTCTCCTTTAGCAAGTCATTGACTTGTTTTTCATTGTTTTCTCGCATCCTTCTCATTTCTCTTCCCAAATTTTCCTCTACTTCTCTAACTTGCTTTTCCAAATCCTTTTTGAGTTCTTCTATGGCCTGGGGCCAGTTCATGTTTTTCTTGGAGGCTTTTGTTGTAGGCTCTATGACTTTGTTGTCTTCTTTAGGCTGTTTTTCGGTCTTCTTTGTCACCAAAGAAAGAATCCAAAGTCTGAGACTGAATCTGGGTGCGTTTTCGCTGCCTGGCCATATTCCCAACCAACTAACATGACCCTTGAGTTTTTCAGTGGGGTATAACTGTTTGTAGAGTAACGAGGTCTTTGTTCCTCGTTTGGGGGGGAGGTGCCAGCTCTGTCAGAGCCGCACTCCTCCTTCCCCAAGAACCCCCAGCCCGAGCTGGGCTTAGATCTTCAGCAGGCTGTTGCACTCCTGCTCTGATCCGCCACTTAATTCCTCCCACTAGGTGGGCCTGGGGCCAGAAGCAGCAGCAACTGTAGCTGCCCCACCTCCGCTGCCCCTGGGGCTGGAAGCCAAACCTCAAACTCCTTCCACTCCCGCAGCTTTTCCCACTAACCTTCTCCGCAGTCTTTGGTGTTTGTGGGTCAAGGTGTCTGGTAACGGCCGCAGCTCACTGATTCAGGGCGCTAGGGCCCCCTCCGCCCGGCTTCTGGTCTGGATGGTCCACGCCGCTCAGGCTGGGTTCTGCTCCACTCCGTTCCCAGCTCCCAGCTCCCAGCTCCCAGCTCCCAGCTCCGTGTGGGATAGACTTCACCCAGAGACCATCCAGGCTGTCCTGGGCTGGAGCCCTGCTTCCCTCTCCTGTTCTGTGGGTTCTGCCGTTCTAGAATTGGTTCAGAGCCATTTTTATAGGTTTTTGGAGGGACTCGGTGGAGAGCTCACTCTAGTCCCTGCTTACCAGCCGCCATCTTGGCTCCGCCCCCCGGCATTTGATTTTTTAACCTAAATGTAGAATTTATTTTTTCTATTTAATTTCATATTAATTTTCTTCATCCTAGCCTAATATGTCATCGTTGTTGTCATTTTTGTTGCTGCTATTTTGAATCTGGACACTGTTGTGCAACATGTTACCTTATCACTTCAAGCTTCATAAAAATTCAGAAAGCATACCATCTATGCTTTCATCCAAGTCATAAATAAACATGCTAAATACTAGAGGATAGAGAATAGATCCCTGGGGCCCTCTACCCCAACTCTTTTTTCAAGCTGGTATTGACCAATTAATGACTATTCATTGTTCCAAGTTATCCAACAGTTTCACATCTACCTAATTGTGCTATTATCTAGCTCATAAGTACAGCATTAGGGATTTCATCAAATGGTTCTCTGTAGGGCAGGTATATTACATCTATAGGATTTCATTTATTCATCAATAAAGTAACATTGTGACAAAAAGAAGTGGAGATAGTCTGGAATGGGTTGTTCTTAATGAATAAATGAATCAATCAATCAATAAGCAAGTATTTTCAGTGACTATTATAATCCAGGCACTATGCTAAGCACTGAAAAATAAAATAGAATTTAAAAAGTCTCTTCCATTGAAAAGCTTATGTTCCCTGAAGGGAAACAACATGTGACTTGGATTTACTGAGAGCAGGTAGATGCTATTTAACTATATCCTTACTCACTATTGATTCAATTTAATTCAATAAACTTTAATCACTTATTATGTACAAGTGGAAAGGAAAGTGTGGTATGGAGGAAAGGTTTTTTTTTTTTGAGAGAGAGAGACAGAGACAAAGACTGAGAGAGACGGAAATAAGAAAATCAAGTCTCAAGCCCTTACTCTGATTGCCACCTAAGTGGACACTGCCCCCAAACAGTTTTCCAAGACTATTATAAATTACAGAGAAATTGTCAGCATTTGTCAAGGGAGGTACCACATTTGAAGTTTTCTATAATTATGAATATTTTTAAAATGTTCAAGTCACCATGTCATCCACTAGAAATACAAAGACAAAAGGGAAACAGATATCATTTAAAAGAAGGTCAGATTCTACTAAGATAAATAAAATTCAAATAATTTTAGGATGCTGAAATCTCTAACAACTACCAGAGGTAGATGGAAGGCATTCAGATAAGAATTCCAGGAAGATGGGGCTCTGACATAAGCCTTGAAAAAGTTATGGATTCTGAGTTGTAAAGAGGAGAAGGAAGTATATTTCAGACATGAGCTAGAACAAAGATAACAGTCAAAATATGGGATACAGAGTTTATGGAAAGGCTAATGGTTCAAATATTAGGAGTCTAAGTGGTCCAGAGCATAATTCATGAAGGGAAATTTCTTGAAATAAGATGGGAAAAGGCAATGGGAAAGGTAAGTGGGAGTCAGATTGTGAGACACCAAGATAGGGACAGAGAATGTGAAGATGACAAAGACACAGTCCTATGTAAGTATCCTGCAGCCTAATTAGCATGACTAAATGATGAACACAGCCTTTTTATGAGACAGATCTAATAGATTTCTACAATAGCCCCTGGAACTATTCAAGAATGTTAGGTTACAGCCATTTCCTCCCAAATCCTCTGGAAAGTATTTTTATGTGTTTATTTCACAGTGAGTCAGTGACAATGACAAATTACCCTCAATGTTAATTTAATTTGGTTACAGCCACTCTTATTTAGAAAGTCATCTAAAGTTAATATGCATCAGTTTCCTCATATGTAAAATGAGGTGATAGCTCTTGGTGACCATTAGGCCCCTTTCACCTTTAAATATATGATCCTATGATATTTAGTAATAATAAAAAGTGGTACTTCTGTAATGTTTTAGGTCTTTTAGGTCTATAATGTTTTAGGTGCATTTCACCCACATATCTCATTTAAATATTTGCTTTAGGGACAATTGGCCTTACAATAATAAGAACTTAAAATTATATGGCATTTCAAGCTTTAAAAATTACTTTCCTCACAATGACAGTGAGAGATAAATATTGTGTTATTATCATCATTTCATAAATAACAAACTGAGACTAAGGGAAGTTAAATCGAATAACCTTGAATATACACTAAGTGCTATAGTTTGTATCCTAATCCATATCACCTAACTGAGTCCAGGGATCTATCAATCAAATAGTCAATCAACATGAATGAACAAAAATTCATCTTCATAAAAAGGAACCTCAGCTCTATAATTGATCTCTAAACCTTTGTAGCTATGTGATTTAAGGCATAGATTTCTTTTTTAAATAATATTTTTTTTTCCAATTACATGTAAAGATAATTTTAAAAAATCATTAAAAAATTGAGTTCCAAATTTCTCCACTTCCCTGCCCTCCCCCCTCCCTAAAAGGATAATCAGTTTGACATAGGCTAGATATCTAGAGTTATGTAAAATATCTCCATAGTAGTCATGTAATGAGAGAAGAAAGAGACCAAAAGAAAAAAAAAACATGAAAAAAATTGAAAATAGTATGCTTTGATCGGCATTCATACTACATCAATTCTTTTTTCAGGGTGTATATATATATATATATATATATATATATGTGTGTGTGTGTGTGTGTGTGTGTGTGTGTGTGTGTATACATATATATATATATATATATATATATATATATATATATATATATATATACATGTAGCATTTTCTACTAGGAATTCTTTGGAATTATCTTGGATTGTGGTATTGCTGAAAAGAGCTAAATTATTCATAATTGACCATTGTACAATATTGTTGTTACTGCCCACCATGTTCTGCTGCTGCTCACTTCACTTTGAATTAGTTCCTGTAAGTCTTTCCAAGTTTTTCTGAAGTCTGCTTGCTCATCATTTCTTATGGTACAATAATATTCAATTACATTCACATACTATAACTTGTTCAGCCATTCTGCAATTGATGAATATCCTCTCAATTTTGAATTATTTGCCACCACAAAATGAGTTCTATAAATACTTTTAGACATGTAGGTCCTTTTGCCCTCTTTATGATCTCTTTGGGATACAGACCTAGTAGTGGTATTGCTGCATCAAAGAGTATGCATGGTTTGATAAGGCATAGATTTCCAGGTAATTAATAAATGCTTGTTGAATTGCATGGAATTGAAATGATGATATCATGACATGCATGGTAAGAGAAGAAAGTTTTCTGGCATATGACGAAATGGATATTTTCTGTTATTTAACTTGGACATGTGTTTCCGTAAGCAAGTTATCTGAATCACTATTTATTCTTAAGTTGCATATTCACAGATGCAATACACTTAAAGGAGATGAGTAGTACCACTTGGACAAGAATTTCTTTAACACAAATGTAGGAAAAGGTAAGTATTCTTGAAATGCTCAGGAAAAGGTTATTTTGAAGTCATAGTAATGAAAAGAAAATATTCAAGAAAATCTCACTTTAAATATGAAAAGAATATTATCACTCCCCCCAAAATAGTTTTATTGTAATGGCAGATGTCTGATATTGTGTTTTAGAGAATATAGAGCTATTTATTTTCACTCTAAATATATACAATGACTACTTATATGAGAAATTTGAGATTCAGTGAATCAAATTATTTTCACCTTTATAAACTCAGTCTCTCCTACTTCAAATATAAACACTGTCTAGAGGGAACATGCTAAATCTAACATTATAAACTTCAAAGATCACATAAGGTACATACAGTAGCATACAATAATGTGACTGATTTTTAAAAGTATACACGTGTGAGTATGTTAGATTTTGCTCAGTGACTTGACTAAGAGAGTAGCTTTGTAGGATAGTGGAGAGAAAATAAACTTGGAATTAGGAAGACCTGAGGTTATGACACTGAGCTAGTTGGTTAACGTCTCTCAGTCTCAATTTCTTCATTTGTAAAATGAGGAAAATAATACCACTTACCTGTAATGTTAATGGGGGGCGTAACAGTAAGGCAATAATGATAGTGTACATGATAATTGTTAAAATGCCTATGTAGTTCTGGGTCACAAAGTATACAGAGGGTCTCCACGTAGAAGGTAGAAGAAGTGAACTATTTATTCAGACACCAGAGGACCACACCCCACAAGCCATTTATCCAGTCTGTCACAGAAGTAAAACATCCCATGCGCAATATCACAACCTGGAGCCTCGCCATCCCCAAACCTCTCTGACCCCCTGCTGGGGTCTTCCCCACTACAAACTCACAGTACAGCTAAGTCAGCCTGTTCAGTTCTAACAATCATGAGCACAGCCAGTAGCAGCCATTAACAGCTATAACTGCTCTCTCTCTCTCTCTCTCTCTCTCTCTCTCTCTCTCTCTCTCTCTCTCTCTCTCTCTCTTTCTCTATCTCAGCATTTTCTGTGACATAACTTCCTTTTTCTGTCAGGAAGCTCCTCCCACCACATGTGTTTTAGGCTTCCTGTGATGTAAGCAGGCCACATGGCCTATTGATGGGTGGGAAAGATCTTCAAATCTGAATTGCTACTACAGGGGGACAGTGTAAGACTTTCCTGTCCATTAATAGGCTTCATGTGGAGCCCATTCAGGAAGCTTGCTTGCTTACAGGAAGGCTTACACACCTTTTGTTAATAAGCTAACTAGGCAATGAGTCTGGTTGTGATGCCTTCTGGCTCTGAGCCTATTAGCTGCAAGAGTATGTATTCACAGAGGTGAGTTTTTGCTTCGAGGCCTCACTTATGAGAAAGATATTGTGAATTCCTGGTCAAGAGCTCTCCAGCTCCTCAGTGGTAAAAGCTCTCTGGAATCAGTGGTGGATGTAAAGCTTTGATTCAGGCAGTAGAGCCCTGATTTGTCAATCTTTATTTCTCTTTGTATTTCCTGTCTGTATTTTATGTGATTAAAAAGATTGTTAACCCTTGAAAGAGCTATCTTTCCTTAGTAAACCAGATCAAAGAACCTGCACTAGCAACCATCCTGGTATGCCACTGTAGTTGTAGTTAAACTACGTAACAGGATTATTGTGAAGATCAAATGAGTTAGCATATGTAAACTACTTTGCATATTTTAAGGTACTATATCATCATCATCATCATCACCATCATCATGATGTCCAGAACAATGGACATTATATAATAAAGATGTCTCTCTAGAAATTAATATGCATAAGCAATGTAGTCTTTCCAAATTGTCATCTTGGGATATTATATATTTATTCCAGTGATGAATCTAGTACTTCTGGAACTTTTCTTTTGAAATTGTCTTCAGAGACAATTTATGAGCCCATTTTTGTTCAGATAAAAGATTGAAATGGCCCCTGCAATCCTTTTCCTTTTTGAGTTTCTGCAGATGAACTAGTTGTGTTATATTAGTTACACTCTGGTTTTTAATCAAGCATGGTATTGTTCATTTAATTGCCCATGTTATTAGCCCAGATTGGTTCTAAATTACTTTTGACTGTTAAAAAATCTAATACACCCTCAAAGGACAAGCATTTTTCATTATTTATAATGTAAAGCCAACGTTCTGTAGTCTTTAAAGACAAATTCCAAAAGAGGACTGCATAAATGGGTTGAACAAAGACAGCATTGATAGAATAAGTATGTAATCTTAATCCTCAACAGGTCACTACTTCTCAGATTCTCAGATTCTGCATGTGTAAAATGGCAGTGATAGTATTTGCTACCATTTCTTGAGAGGAAAATACTTTAGGAACCTAAAATTGCTACCTAGATATGAGATTTTATTATTGTTAATATTGTTGTTGATAAATTATTGGAAAGGTGGTGTAGGGGAATGGAAGGCTGGCCTTTGAGCTATCAAGACCTGCATTTGTGTCCAGCCTTTAACACATACTAAATGTGTGACCTGGGCAAGTCGATGCACCTTTCGGTGATCTAAGCAACTCTCCAGGTTTCAGAGAAGCCTTTAACCTGATTAATACATACAGGTCTAGTGTAAGTCAAATAATGAACCTTCATGAAGTGGTGCCATTACTTAAATTCACACTGTATATTTCCATTGGGCGAACAGTGATCACCATATTTTATATAATTATGACTTCGAATAATTTGGATTTAAACACATGTAAACACTTGTG
This sequence comes from Trichosurus vulpecula, assembly GCF_011100635.1. Classification (NCBI taxonomy): domain Eukaryota; kingdom Metazoa; phylum Chordata; class Mammalia; order Diprotodontia; family Phalangeridae; genus Trichosurus; species Trichosurus vulpecula. Next base: position 22,633,729 of record NC_050578.1, read on the forward strand.
TAGGCAGGATTGCCTCACCTAAGCTTTCCTATCACTCTCGAATCACAGATCTAATGCTTGTTCTTAGTATTAGAGTTATTTGTAAATGACAAATATTAAAAGAATGGAAGCCAAATCCTCATGGATTTGAATCTTTGGCTTTGGATTTGAAGTCTGAGGAATGGGGTTCAAATCCTGCCTCTGACTCATATTAAGCTTGTAATTTTAAGCAAGTTATTTTATATTTCTGGACTTCTGTTTTCTCATCTGCAAAATAAAGTTCAGCTAGACTATTTCTAAAGTCTCTTCTAGCTCTAAATCTACATTGGATGCCATTGTGTGGCCCTTTTTCTGAGTTAGTACATTAAGGAGCAGGGAAAGAAATAAAAAAGATCTTCTCAAAGAGAATTATTCACCATTACCAAGAATACTATGTATGCTCACCTTTGCCTGTGGAATAAGCCAAATGGATAAATCCTCCTCCTGACTTCTTTAAAACTTTATTAGTGGGTCAATTTGTTGCACTCTATTTTTGTGTTTAATTTGATGAGATTATCTGGTAATGAGGTTACCCAAGGAATTATTAAATGACCAGATCCACTTGCTATAAACTCTAGCTAGCTAGCTATAACCAAAATGCAAATATGCTAAAATTATAATAATTGGAAACATTGTAAACATTAATTTGGGAAGTATATGCAAACAGTGGGGAACACATGAAACCAAATGACAGCCTAAAGAATTGCCTTGTTACTGACAATAGTAGAGCTGGAAGCACTGGGAGTGTGAAGCACTTTCTCATTTTTGGCAGATGAAAGAGATAAATATTAGCCTGCTGTTGAGATTTGCACTGTGCTGTGCAACAAGAAAATGAAATATATGAATGATGTATTGAGAAATGCAGAGAAAGGCAAAACATCTGAATGGTATGCAAGAATAGAAACAGAAAAATCTAGTAGATAACCTTGGTACCTGATCCGAACTCCTTTTACAAACCATAAAGTTTGCAATAGATAAGAGAGAAGCTGCAAATATTTCTTTTAGGAAGGACAATTTAATAACAGAAGGTGGCTACACAGAACTTCCAAATCATAGCTCCTACTACAATGGTACTCATTAGAAGTTATCAGATCAAAAATTCTCCTAGTAACACTGAATCCACACAGAGCAAAATTTTAAAGGCATTTCAAATATCATCATCAACTCAAAGAAAGAAGGCCATGGGACTATGATATTGTACAACAGAGGAAAACTAGAGACCAAATTTCTTTCAAACAAATGGCACTTCATCACAATTTCTGTAGATCAAGTACGTGGCAGGGATAGATCTGAAACTGTTAGGTTGCTGCAGGGATCAAACAAGATAATAATTTTAAAGCACTTAGCACAGCGTCTGGCATATAGTAAGAATTATATAAATGTTAACTATTATTAATATTATTGTAATTTAAATTATTCTTTCTCATCTGTCATTGAAAATTACCTTGTATTTGCTTTTTCTAAATTTATTTCTATGAACATACATGTGGTGTGTATGTGTGTGTGTGTGTGTGTGTGTGTGTGTGTTATTTCCTCCTACAGAAAAAATAGGCTTCCTTAGGGCACTTTGCATTTACCCTTATTTCTTACGCCCTTCCTATGTTGATTATTTCCAACTTATCCTGTATATATCTTGTTTGTAAATCATTGTCTACCTGTTGTCTCTTCCAGTAGACACAGAGCTACCTTAGGGCAGGGACCATTTTTTGCCTTTCTTTGTATTTCCAAAAGCTTAATACAGTGCCTGGCATATAGCAGGCACTTACTGTAAACTTATTGACTGACTGACTAAGGGTAGAAACTGCTTTGGTTTTGATTTCTCATCCTCACATCCTTTGATTTCACATACCTACATTTGGTATTAAGCCTTTCAATTAATTGAAAATCAAAGGATGCTAGAAACACAGCACCTAACCACTCTTAAAGATATAAACTGAAATCACATGTCTCTTACTTACCCTCTCTTTTCCTCAGTTTTCTCAACTGTAGATACTAATAGAAACTACCTGACAGAGCTGTTCTGAGTGTATGATGGGATAATGTGTATAAAGTACTTTATAAACCTTAAAGTGTTAACTATATATTAGCTTTTTGTTGTTCAGTCATTTCAGTCATTTCTGACTCATCATGACCCTATTTGGGGTGTTCTTGGAAAAAATACTGGATCGCTTTGCCATTTCCTTCTCCAGTTCATTTTACAGATGAGAAATAGAGAAAAATAGGGTTAAGTGACTTGCCCATGTCTTACAGCTAGCAAGAGTCTAAGGCCAAATTTGAACTCAGGAAGATGAGTCTTCCTGACTCCAGGCAGAGCAGTCTATCCACCAGGCTTATCACATATTAGCTACTAATACAGTTCTTGCAGCTATTATTACTGTTCCTATTACTTTATATTGGCTAGTGGTCCTCAAATGAAAGACACAAAATATATGTCTAGGACTATGCTCAAAGTTTTTACATCTTACTAGTCCACTGGTATAGATTTGAGTGTGATCTGAGCACTCTGATGAAGCACTGTGATATGAATTTAGTGGATTAAATAGCCAACATATTATGAATAAAATGGGAGACATTCAATTGCCCTTTTTCCATATGGTGTACATGGAAAAAATCTGACTTGTAATGATCACAATTGGATAACCCCAGGAAAGCCTAATTTATCCTAGATGTTAGAACAGTGCTGAATAAAAAACAAAAATCTTGTCAAAGCCAGTGTCAGGCACTCCTCTTCAAAGACATTGCCCAATTGTCTATGAAAAAAAAAGCCAAAAAAAAACCAGATAGTGAGAAGAGAGAAACTAAACGCCTCATTGCCACTTGGAATATCCTTTCTGATATAGGAAACTATAAGATATTCCAAATGCCATTAGGGTATACACACATACACACACACAAACACACACCCAAACATGTGTGCATATACACATGTCTGCATGTGTGATATTACATATATATGTTATTATATGGGCCAAAGAACTATGGTTCATCTTACCTACTCAGTGCTGATGGAGCAACATTGATAACTGATAAGAACACGGTCCCGGAGAGATGAGCCGATCACTTCCACAGTGTTCTCAACAGATGGTCATAAATGAATGCTGAAAGCCACTGGCAAAATATCTGAGGTTGAAGTCAATCCCTCTCTAATGGAACTTCCAAATGAATAAGAGGTTTTGAATGACATTAGGTACCTTAATAAAGGCAAAGGAAATAAACTGTCTTGTGACAGTCACAATGTTGGTATATTATTTATCTTGAAAGGCTACCAGCTAAGACTAAAGTGGTGGGAAAGTTGCTGCGTGACTTTTTGTTCACAGATAACTGTGCACTTAATGCAGCCTCTGAGGCTAAGATGCATAGAATTTCTGCTGCTTGTGCTTCTTTCAGCCAAACAATTACACCAAGAAAACAGAGATTCTTCACCAGCCACCACCACACTATCCATATGTGGAACCATGGCTTACAGCAAATGGAGAAATTTTGAATGTTTTGGATAAGTTCACTTAACTTAGCAGTATACTTTCCAGGGCTATACACATAGATGATGAGGTTGATGCATGCATTGTCAGAGCTAGCTTAGTGTTTGGGAAGCTCTGAAGGAAGATGTGGGAGAGAAGAGGCATTAGACTGTCTATGAAACTGAAGGTCTACAGGGCTGCTGTGCTGACCTCATTATGGCATGCCTATGAGACTCAGACAATATACCAGCATCAGGCCAGAAAACTAAATCCCTTCCATTTGAATTGTCTTTGGATCATTCTGAAGATCACCTGGCAAGATAAGGTACCAGAAACAGGTCCTTTCTGTAGCTGAACTGTGAAGCATTCAAACTCTGCTGCAGAGAGTGCAACTGATGATCTGGCCACATTGTTCAAATGCAAACATATATTTTCTTTAAAAAGAACAAACAAATTTATGAAGAGCTTACACAAGGCTCACGTGGAGGTCAGAAGGAGTGAAATAAAGATACTCTTCAGGGATCTGTATAGAACTTTGGAATCAATTGTGGCACATAGCAGACATGGGCATGAGAACATCCAATATGGCATACCCACATCAATGAAGGTGCTATACTCTATAAACAAAGCGGAATTGGAGTAGCTCAAAAGAAACATGAGATGCACAAATTTAGAGACATCTCCACTCCAATTGTTCATGTGGACTATTTGTATCTGAGCTGTGGTAGAGCCTTCTGAACTCATAAAGGTCTGATCACTACATTTGGATACATTTTACCTTGACATTGTAATGCCATTTTGGTCTTCTTCAAGGATAAAGGACAAAAATCAACTATACACACACACATATACAAATATGTGTGTGCATAAATAAAATATACACACATATATGTGTGTATTATATATACACTATATACATAAACACATATGTGTATGTATAGGTATATGTATATAGAGATAAGATGTGGGTAGTATATATATTAAGTCGATGTATATGTGTTTATATATTTACATGTGATATATACATGCATATATGCACATATGTGTATATGTACATGTACATATATATGTGGGGAGAGAAAGAGAGTGTGACAGAGAGAGTCCTACCATACCACTCTTTACTTCCAGAAGGGCTGGCCGGGCAGAAGGTATTAAGCAGATACACATGAGCTGTACAACCTCACAAGGCAGTACCCTCTGGTAACTATCACTCAAGTTAGCATGAAGTATTAGTTAAAGCAGGGGGCAACTATATGGCTCACTCATGAGCTTTGGTAAGCTTTTCCTCAGCCTGCTTCCTACTCTGTCCCTCCTTTCTTTTTTGTCCTTTGCTCAGTAGAACAAAAAAGGATTTAGGACACACATTTGTCATTTGCTCAATGAATAGTTTATATTGTCTTGGAAGTAAAAAGTGTCAGTCATCATTCTACTTCTATGAGAATGTCTGAAATACTGATGGGCCACTGAGCTTGACTTCATTCATAAGTAAATTCTAAGATGTATTTAAAGAAAATGGTTAACGAACATCTAGACAAGGAAGCAAGGATCTTAAAGAGGCAGCACGGTCCTTAAGAAGAAAACTTCACTCCCACAATCATTTATTTTTCTTTTCCCTTTTTTTCTTATAGAGTTACTGAACTGGGAAACCAGGAAAATACTGTAGATATTATTTCTCTAGTAAAATATCTAATTTTTAATGAAAAAGATGAAGATATATGGAGTAGAGAGTATTATAGTTAGGTTTAGAGTTTATTGTATGGCTAGGTTCATATCATTAATTTGGGGGGGGAGCAATTTGGAAGGAGATCATCAATGTGGTATCTCAGGAATCTGTGACTGGTGTTATCTGTTATAGCATTTCTGTAATTGATTTGGATAAAAATATAGACTGAATCCGTATCAAATATACAGATGCCACAAATTTGTGAGCACCAAGAACACACTAGAGGCAAGATATAAGAAGAACTTCATAGAATAGAACTGAATCTAATTGTGCTGAATCTAATAAAAATAATAAAAATTGTAATCATTTTAGAAAATAAAAGGTTTAAATTTTTCTTACATTCCTGGGAATCTTTACCCAAGAATGATGCTTCAGATGATATTTTAAATATTAAATAAGTCAGTATGGAATACATACTGTTATAGTTTTTTTTCAAAAAAAGTAATGTCACATATGCCAAGTTTTCATTAAGCTAATATAATACAACTATGCATCTATACATATGACTCTTAGTTTGACAGTAATCCAAACAAACCATATTCCTAAAGTTTGATCAACACATGAAAGTTAGAAGGCAATTAGTCATTAACTTGCATCAGCTGAAAGAAAGAGCCTAGACATTATCTTTCAAGAAATTGTCAACAAAAACTGCCCTGATATTCTAGAACCAGAGGGAAAAATTTAAGGGATCCACTGATCATCTATTGAAAAAGATCCCAAAAGGAAAACTCCTAGGGATATTTTAGCCAAATTCCAGAGTTCCTAGGTCAAGGAGAAAATAATGCAAGCAGCCAGAAAGAAACAATTCAAGCATTGTGGAAATACAATCAAGATAACACACGATCCCCTTCTGCTTCTCTCAGTATATTCCTCTCTCACCCATTAATTTTATTTTTTAGATATCACCACTCATCCTGTGCCCTCTGTCTGTGTATATATATATATATATATATACATATATACTATTTAGCTCTGGTATGTTCATCAAGAATGCTTGAAAGTTCTTTATTTCATTGAAAATCCATCTTTCCCCTGAAGTATTATACTCAATTTTTCTGGGTGTGTGACTCTTGATTTTAATCCTAGCTCCTTTGACCTCCAGAATATCATGTTCCAAGCCCTTAGATCCCTTAATGTAGAAGTTGCTAGATCTTGTATTATCCTGATTGTGTTTCCACAATATTCAAATTGTTTCTTTTCAGCTGCTTTGCAATCTTTTTTCCTTAACCCTGAACTCTGGAATTTGGTGACAATATTCCTAGGAGTTTTCAAATTTAGCCTCAGACACAATATCTGTGGGACCCTGGGCAAGTCACTTAAGCTTTTTCTGTTTCATTTTCTCATCTTTAAGATGGGGGTGATGATAGCGCATAATTCCGGGGGTTGTTTTAAGAAACAGATGAGATAATATTTGTAAAGAGATTTTTACAGTGTCTCATGTGTAGTAGGAACTTAACAAATATTTGCTTCCTTCCTTCCATTTATGCTTGACCCCTTGTTCTTCCAGATAAATTTTGTTATTATTTTTCTAGCTCTATATTTTTGGCAGTTTGATTAATATGGCATTGAATAGTACATTAATTTAGATATGATATATTTTAAATGGAATTTCTCTTTGTATCTTTTGCTGCTGGAATTTGTTAATAATATATAGAATTAGCAATGGTTTCTTTGGGTTTCTTTTACATCCTGCAATTTTGCCAAAATTCTTAATTATTTCAAATACTTTTTTACTTGGTTCCCTAGGATTCTCTAACTATACGATCATATCATCTTCAAAGAGTGATAGCTTTGTTCCTTTATTGCCTATTTTATTTCATTCAATTTCTTTTTCTTCTGTTATTGCTGAAGCTAACATTTCTATTACAATACTAAATAACAGCAGTGATGGTGGACATCATTGTTTCACCCCTGATTTTATTGCGAATACTTCTAGCTTATCCTCGTTACATATAATGCTTACTAATGGTTTAAGATAGATGCTACTTATCATTTTAAGGAAAACTCCATTTATTTCTATGTTCTATAATATTTTTAATAGTAATCAGTGTTATATTTCATTAAAAGCTTTTTCTGCATCTATTGAGATAATCCTGTGATTTCCGTTAATTATGCTGATAGTTTTCCTAATAATGAATCAGCCCTGCATTCTTGGTATAAATCCTACATAGTCATAGTGTATTATCCTTATGATGAGTTGCTATAATCTGTTGGATAATATTTTATTTAAAATTTTTGCAACTATATTCATTAGTAAATTGGTCTATAATTTTCTTTATATGTTTTGGCACTTCCCAGTTTAGGTATCAGCACCATATTTGTATCACAAAAAGAAATTTTTTGCCTATTTTTCCAAATAGTTATATAGTACTGGGATTAATGGTCTTTAATTTTATAGTAGAATTCAGGGCCATCTATCCCTGGAGATTTTTTTCTTATGGAGTTCATTGAAGGTTTTTCAATTTCTTTTTCTGAAATGGAGTCATTTAAATATTTTACCTCATCTTCTGTTAATATGAGCAATTTATATTTTTTGCACAAATTGATCCATTTCACTTAGATTTTCAGATTCATTGGCATATAGCTGGGCAAAATAGCTCCTAATTATTGCTTTAATTTCCTATTCATTGGTGGTGAATTTCCCCCTTTCATTTTTGATACTGGTATTTTGGTTTTCTTCTTTCTTTTTTTTAAATCAAATTAAACAAGTTTATCTGTTTTATTGGATTTTTCATAAAACCAGTGCTTAGTTTTATTTATTAATTCAATATTTTTTTAAAATTCAGTTTCATTAATCTCTCCTTTGGTTTTCAGTATTTCTGGCTTGGTATTTAGTTGGGGTTTTAATTTGTTCTTTTTCTAGCTTTTTTAGTTGCATGCTCAAATCATTGATCTCATTTTTCTCTATTTTATTCCTGTAAGGATTTAGAGGTATAAAACTTTTCTTAAGAACTGCTTTTGCTGCATCCCATAAGTTTTGGTATGTTATCTCATTATTGTCATTCTCTTTGATGAAGTTATTGATTAATTCTCTTATGTATGTTGTTTGGCCCACTCATTATTTAGGATTAAATTATTTAGTTTCCAATTAGTCTATCTTTCCATGTCCCTTTATTACATGTAGTTTTTTTTTATTATATCATAATCTGAAAAGGAGGCATTTAATACTTCTGCTATTATTCATTGGATTGTGAGGTTTTTATGCCCTAGTACATTGCCAATTTTTGTATAGGTGTCATGTACCACTGAAATAAAGGTATATTTCTTTGTATCTCCATTCAATCTTCCTCGAAGATCTACCATATCTTTTTTTCTAAAATTCTATTCACCTCTAATTTCTTTCTTGTTTATTCTGTGGTTGGAATTATCTAATTCTGAGAAAGGCAGGTTGAGGTTCCCCACTAGTACAGTTTTGCTCCCTCTTTCTTCCTGTAACTCATTTGGTATGTATACCAAGTCGTATAATATTCAAATTCTTAGAGGAGAAGTTAAGTGAGCATAGATAGACAGACAGATAGATAGACAGACAGACAGACAGATAGAGAGATAGATAGATAGAGATGGATACAAAGAGATATAGATATATGGATATAGATGGGTAGATAGATAGATAGATATAGATATATAGGTATATAGATGTATGTAGATAGATATAAATAGATATAGATATAGATGGATAGAGATAGAGATAGAGAGATACAGATAGAGGTAGAGATATAGAGACATACATATAGATATAGCTATAGATAGATAGATATATATATGTGTATATATGTGTATGTATATATAATACATATATGTATGTGTATATATGTGTGTGTATGTATATGCATGGATGTCTATGTCTTTGTATGTATATATTTATGTGTATGTCTATGTATGCATATGTGTGTATATGTCGATGTATAAACATATACATCTATGTATACAATATACACATACACATATACACATGCACATATGCATACATATACATACATATATACATATATGCACATACTGTGTTGGTAAGCAAAATAGGCTCTTAGCACTTGGTTGGCATTTATTTCCTTTGAGTAATTCAGTGTATTTCATTGAGCCTTACAAGGTGCTAAGCCCCAGGCCCAAACCCCTATTAGGTGTAAAACTATGTGGGTGTGGATTGGTAACTAAGGTAGGGCCCAAGGTGGGGCTAACTCAGGGGAGGGCCTAGTTTACACATGAGTTTGAGTGATAGGTTTGGGACATCAGAGGCTCTTAGACCACGTGGGTTTAAGTTGCTTCTTTGTGAAGATTCTAGGTCATGTGGGTGAGTCGCTGTGATGATTCTAGGTCACATGAGTGAGTCACATATGTGACTCACCCCTGACCCTGAAAAAGATATAAAACCAGGGATTGGCTTTCTCATCTTTGGAGCTCTTACCCACAGCAGTGGTGGCACGAGTGACTCTGGGCCTGCCCACTTTATGAGCTCCTGGGCTGAACCTAAATGTTGGTAACTATGAATCTGTATTTGGTCTGTCCGTCGATGTTTGTAATTTGTTTAGGGCTCTCACTCTTGGTAGCATTTGGAGACTCCTGGGCAGCTGTAGCTAAGAAGCCCTCCAGCTCATAAACTCAGATGTTGGGACTTTGTTAAACTCTGGTAACTATGTATTGCGATTTGAATCAGACAAGGTCTGTCTGTTGATGTTTGTACTTTGTTTGTATTTTGCTCTGAAGTTCAGGGTGCTGGTCTTTCCCGCTGAACTAAGTGAATAATATTTGTATGCTGAATTAAAGTAAGCTTGTCAACCCCTTAACCTTGCTTTCCTTAGTTAAGCAGATCAAAAGAACCTGTGCTTTTGCAGCGTGCTGGTAGCGTTCCTGTTGTAGGGCTTGTGTTGGTCTTTCACCCCCACAACAGCTGCTAGGCAGATTGTTGAAACACATACATAGGCATAGAGTATGTGCATATGTTTAGTATTGATATAACTTAATTTTTATGGTACTTTTTTTTTAGCAGGATATAGTTTTTTCTTTATCTTTTTAAATTACATGTAATTTTTTATTTTGCTTTATCTGAGATCCAGATTGGTACCCGTCCTTTTTTTTCCTTTCCTTCAGCTGAAGTATAATATGTTCTAGTCCAGCCTTTTACCTTTACTCTTTGTGTACCTCTCTGCTTCAAATGTGTCTGCTATTCACTTCTGTTTTATGGGAGAGTTCATCCCATTCACATTCCCAGGTATAATTACTAATTGTATCTCTTTCTCCATCCTATTTTTCCTCCATTCATGTTTTTCTCTTTCCTTTCTCCCTTTCCTCCTCACCAGTGTTTTGCTTCTGGCCACTATCTCCCTCAATCTGCCCTCCCTTGTATTTGTTTCCCTCTCTTTTCTTTCCCCTTTCCCCTCCTATTTCCTCGAGGGTAAGATAGATTTCTATACCCAACTGAGTGTGTACATTATTCCCTCTTTTAGTTGTTCAAACAATACTCAGCTCCCTCCATTCTCTCCCTCTACTATCTTTTCATCTCTTCATGTGATGCAATTATCCTTTTCTGCCTTCTTTCCTCTTCTTCCAGTGCAATACTTTTTTTACCCTTTATTTTTTTCATCATCACAACAAAGTCAACTTATACCACACACTCTCTCAATCTATACCCCTTCTAAATGTCATAATGAAGATACAGTTCTCAAGAGTTACAAGCATCATCTTCCTATGTGGGGATGTAAACAGTTTAATTTTATTGAACAGCATTTTTTCTTTCCTGTTTACTTTTTTATGCTTCTCCTGAGTCTTGTATTTGAAGATCAGATTTTCTCTTCAGCTTTGGTCTTTTCATCAGCAAATCTTAGAAGTCTTCTATTTCATTGAATTTCCATCTCCTCCCCTGAAAGATTATGCTCAATTTTGCTGGGTAGTTAATCCTTGGGTGGAGTCCATGTTCTTTTGCCTTCCAGAATATCATATTGTAAGCCCAATGATCCTTTCATGTAGAAGCTGCTAGATCTTGTATAATCCTGACTTTGGTTCCGAGATATTTAGATTGTTTCTTTTCTGGCCATGTAGATCATTTTCTCTTGACCTGATAATTCAGGAATTTGGCTAAAATATTCCTTTGAGTTTTCACCTTTCTCTCTTTCAGGAGGTGATTTCTGGATTGTTTAAATGACTATTTTACCATTTGATTCTAGGACCTCAAGGCAGTTTTCCTTGATAATTTCTTGAAAGATGCTGTCCAAGCTCTTTTTTTTTGTTATCATGGCCCTCAGTAGACCAATAATTCTTAAATTATCATCCTGGATTTATTTTCTGGGTGAATTGTTTTCCTAGTGAGGTATTTTACATTTTCTTCTACTTTTTTCATTTTTTTTAATTTTGATTGACTGATTCTTGATGTCTCATAGAGTCATTAACTTCCAATTGCCCAAATCTAATTTGTAAGGAATTGTTTCCCTCACTTAGCTTTTGTACCTCCTTTTCCATTTGACCAGTCGTATTTTCAAGGAATTTTTTTCAGTCAATTTTTGTCCTTCCTTTTCCAACATACTGACTCTCTCTTAAATACTTCTTATTTTTTCCCATTTTTTCTTCTACTTCTCTTATTTGACTTTTAAAATATTTCTTGAGCTCTCCCAAGAAGGCTTTTTTTGGCTTAAGACTAATTCATATTCCTCTTTGAAATTTTGTATGTAGGTATATTGACAACATTGTCCACTTCTGAATTTGTGGTTTGATTGTCCCTGTTCCCATAGAAACTGTTTATGGTCAATATTCATTTTTGTTCTTTGCTCACCTTGTTTGCTTATTTCCTGGTTTTTAAAGTTGAGCTCTCCTGTGGGAGAGCACAGGCTCCACTGTTTCAATCTCCTGGTGCCGGAGACCAGGGATTTGGTCACCAGCTTTGTGTTCTGGGCCTTCAGGTGCTAGCAGCTAGAGGGTGTAGGGGGTCTGGCAGCTTACCTCATGCTGAGCTGGGTTCCTAGTTGTGGTGTCTTGTGTGTGCTGAGGCCAGGTGGGGTTTCTCTTTGTTTTCCTGGGGCTACATTGAAGCACGTGTAGGTCTGCTGCTGGAGGACACCTGCCCACCCAGGGTTGCACAGGAGCTTGGAGATGTCTGGTTGCTGGCGGATGCCTTTTCCAAGCTGACATTTGCCGGTTCTTCTGCCTATGCTAAGATACATGTATGTGTGTGTGGGGGGAGGGTGTGGGGAGTCCTGGTATTGGCTTTTGCCTGTTCCACTACACTGGAGCTGGTTTACTGAGGTGGAAATTGCTGCTGGTTTGCTTGGATGCTTCCTGTCCTAGAATACACTCCCTTTTTACCTAAGTGAGATGGACCATTCTTGCAGATCCTCCAAATTTCCCAGCCTAAAAGATTGTTTCACCACATCTTTCCATGGTCTCTGACCTTCCAGAATTTTTCCTGTAGCACTATTTTCTGTTTTTTCAGAGGTCAATATGGGAGAGTGACAGTGATTTACTGCTTATTCTGCCATCTTGGTCCCCAGGAGTCTCCGTATTTCTGTTAAGTCTTTAGCATATCCAAGTAGGGGGCATAGATATTTTATCCATTTCATAGATAATTTAGATGAAGTCTCTTTCTATCATTTCATCTTGTATTTTATTAGTGACATAAAACAATTTAATGGATTAAGATTTAATTAATATCCTGGCTGAAGTTTGTTTGTAATTTCTCTCAGGTTTTCTGATTAGTCCATCCTATTGTCTGCAAATGAAAATATTTTACCAATACATTCCCAGTGTTTATACCTTTAATTTCTGTCTTTTTTATATTATTCTTATGATTAGAATTTTAAGGACTATTATAAAATACGTGGGGGAGGGTTCATCCTTTATTTACTTCTTACATATTGGGAATACTTCCAGGGACTTCTCCATTCAAAAAGGGTAGGTTCTAATTTTAAAAGTATTTTTAATCATATTAAAAAGTAGTCCTTCCACCCATATGTTCTTTTAAAAAATAACATAAATGCCTACTGGATTTTGGTGAAGGCTTTTCCTGGTTCTACTTGAATAGTCTTGATTCATATTATTTTTATGATTCTAGATACTTATGGTTTTCATAATGTTAAATCATTCTAATATTTGGGTTGTTTTTGTCTGAGCCTTGCCTCAGATCAGTTTCCTGAAATGCTAGGATCAATATTGGAAAAAATAATACATTTGTAAATGATCCAATATTTAACAAAAATGAAGTTTATCTAACCATATCTGTAGAAGGAGATTCAAGAAAAATATATGCTGAGGACACCCAAAGTTGATTTAACTGGGAGAAGTTCATTTGCTTGAGTTGCCCATCATGGTCTGCCAAGTGTTATAGGGAGTAATAGGGGGGCAACATATTCTGTGGATCCTTTTTATTCAGCAGGCCAGGAAATGATGTTAACAGCCTAAACCTTTAGTACTCTGAGAAAACCAAAGCTCAATAATTATATAAATATTCAATATTTCTTGTTCATTTAAAGAAAGTTGGGGAGGGGAGTTTAAGATATTGCTCCTAGCATATTTGTAAAAGTCTGAATTTTTAATAGTGCTAATGTTTTGATATATCGATATAACCTCTTTGTTAAGATTTTATGTAAATTTTTTATAACCATTGGTGAATTTGGTCTATTGTTCTCTTCTTTTGCTTGTTTCCTATTTTAGATATCAACATCACATTTTTTTCTCCTAAAAAAATTTTGTTATTGTCACCTCTTTTCTATTTCTGAGAACAATTGTTGCAGCATAGATGAGAATGGAATTTTATGAGTTTCTAAGAATTTGTCTACGATATAATGTCATCCAAATCAGTTTTTTCTGCCTTCTTTCTTAGTTGATTATTGTTATTTAATTTCTCAGAGACTTTGTTGCGTAAGAAATCTATTTTATAGTCAATTTAGTTACATATATCTTTTCTTATATTAATTTAATTTCAATTAAATTCTTGATATTATTCCAGTATAAATATGCATAGTATTTTCTGGTAATTCCTTTGGTTTATCTTTATTTGTTGTGAATTCACATTTTATTTTTATTTTGACAATTTAATTTATTTTCTTATTTGAAAAATCAAACTAGGTAATGGTTATTCAATATTTAAACTTTCTCCTTTGAGCATCTGAGTATTCCAGAAATAGATTACTTCATTTGGTTTAACAACTTCATAGTACACACCATTTTTCATTTGTATCTCTTGATCCTTTAATTTTTAGTATTTTTTTCTTTATGCTTGCTGTGAGTAGATGTCATTGTCTTTGTTAAAATTGCATGTTAAATTCATTAGTCCTCTATGTTTCTATTGTGTTGACATATTTTAAGATTTTTTTTTTCCCTCTGAGGCCTGTTTTAGCTATATTCCATAAACTCTGGAATATTTTCTCACTGTTATCATTTATCATAATATAGGCTCTCATTGTATCCGTGATCTATTCTTTGACTTGTTTCATTCATTATTATAAATAATATAATTAATATATAAAATTTAAATTTTTATAAAATGTATTTGATAAATACAATATTTATTGATTATATTATAAACAATTTAATTGTTATAGGTTACCATTTTAATAGCATATATGTTCTTTTCTTTGCCTCCTTTTCCATCATCTGATACAGGGTTTGCATCCATAAAGGAGATATTGCAATTTCTTCTTTCATTTATTTATTACGTAATTGTTCTCTCTCAAATGACTAGTATGTTTTTTCTAAAGGCAACATGCTGATATGTTTTAAAATGTGTATAGTTTTCCAATTTAAAATTTGATGTATGGCATCCAAACTGATCCTTCTAAAGAATTTTTATCTCTATATTTCTTTTTCTTTCTTAGACATATTCTACTCTGCAAGAATATAAAGCTTATTTTCTTGAAACTCATCTAGCCTTTCCCAACAAAGAATATAGAAACTGTAATCTTCCTCCTCCTCTCTTCTTCTTCTTCTTCTTCTTCTTCTTCTTCTTCTTCTTCTTCTTCTTCTTCTTCTTTTTCTTCTTCTTCTTTTCTCTTGTTCTTCTTCTACTACTACTATTACTACTACTGCTACTAAAACTATTAATAATTGTTAGAGTAATTCATTTTCTGATACCTTTAAGCATTATTTAAGTTTCCCTGTTTATCTATCTTGATATTGTCAATTTTTTATTTTTCCATTACTAAAACCTTCTATAATTCTTGTATTTTGAATGTCTAAAACATAGTAAATTTAGTTGAAGCTTCTCCCTCTAAACACCCTAATCCAAATGTATTTACAAATTATTTTTTACCAATTTTAAAGTAAATATTATCAAAATCTAGAGACCAGTGAATAATTACATTTTAAAAAATATTCCCTATAATTGAAAATAAGAAACCCTATTATTCTTCTTTTATAATTAAAATATTACCTTATTATTCAAACCAGGGAAAAATAAAAGAGAAAGGTGAAAAATATCACTCCTGAAGAGATGGGAAAATTCTTAGGTTACATATATACATTAGTAGCAGAGCAGTACTAGTACTATGAAAAAGTTGGATTTATAACATGAATACAACAATGGTTCATAATTAGGGAAGTAAGTACTATATTTAATAATTTAAAGATAGAAAAATTACACAAATGTCAAAAGATGCAGAAAAGAATCCTTTAACATAATACAATATGTATTAATAGTAGAACTCTAGTAGAAGTATAAGATCTGATCTATAAAATGTATATTAGGAAGGCAGAATTTTTGATTTCAAAGAGAATCTCATATGTGCCTAAAAGGTCCGGAACTGCAAGATATAAGGAATTCTCTAGGCAGAAGGCAGGAGAACTAAAGCATGTATTTACACTCCACAATAACATGCCCACAAACCAGCGTCCCCATTTTGATATTTTCATCAAAAGCTTCCAGGCCCAATAAGTCCGCCTTACAAGGGTAATCAGAAGGCCACAGAGAAGCGAGATGGTATAAGGCAAAATCGTATACATGCTTCCCCTCTATGGTAAGAAGATTACCCACTAGCCTCTAGTCAGCTCTGCTACCAGCAGCTCAGCTTCGGCTATAGGTGTCTCTGGCTCCAACCGGGAAAGGAAAGGAGGATCTTCAAGCTGTCCTCTCCCCTCTTATAGAGTTTTTGACATCATCAAGCGCTGCCTGAACGACCAGGGCCGATTGGTTCTTGACTTGGCCCCTCCCCCAGCGTAGACCACGTTAACACAGCTCCCCTCAGCCAGCGCCATGACTCATCACACAGGAAGCTCTGGTCCTGCCCCAGAAAAGCAAGCCCCAGCATCCAGGGAAGCTCAACGAGGCAAGCTGAGTCATTCAAAGAAAACAAAGTCCATTCTGGCTACAAATGAGCAAATATATATTTCCAAAACCAAGAGCTGGCAATAGCAAACACTGGAAAATTTTCCAATTAGTACAGGAGCAAAGCAAGAATTTCTCCTTTCCTTGGTACTAGTTAGCACATTTCTATAACATTAAAGCAGGAGATAAAAAAAATCTTGAATATCAATAAACTTTATAAGAAAATCATCTTTATTTTAAAATCACATGGTAGTTTAGATTAAAAAAACTAATAAAAATCACTGAAGAAACTAATGAAGATAATGAATACATTCAGTAAAGTTACATTCAGTATAAAATGAATATGCAAAAGACTATAATTTCAAACTAATATTAACAAAACCCAGGAGGGAATTTTAGACAGGAAATTCTATTTAAAATAAATAGAAATTATATTAAAATATATAAGATATCCAGGACTTAACCAAGAAGAACAGAGTCAAGACTTATATAAATACATTAAAATTAACTATTCACAGAAATAAAAGATAAATAATTGGAGATATTTTCATTGTTCATCAGTAAGCCAAATAAATATTAAAATGCCAATGCTGTGTTCAATTAGTTTAAAGATTTGTTGTCATATCACTCAAAAGAGCCAAAATATGGTTACAAAGTTACAGAAATAATATAGTTTATTTAGAACAAACAGACAAAATCTTAAATGAACTAATTTGGGGAAATAGCTATTAAGAGTATATATAGCATTACAATAACTGAAGTTACAAACTAAAAATTTTCAAAATTTCTTAGTACTAAAAAAAAAAGGTTGAAGAGAAGACTATTCAGAGAGTATTCCCCATTTCATAAGAACTACTGGAAAAAAACTTGAAAGCTGATTAAGAGAAATTAGATTAATGCCTGCATGTTAAATATCATACCACAGTAAAGTCCAAATGGAAAAAGAACCCAAATGTAAAATCATCACATGATTTTAAAAGTGGAGGGGTGAAGGAAGGTGCTACCTTTTACAATTTATAACTCTGACCAGTAAGTTTGATATAGGATTGTTTTTTTATAATTAGATTTTTATTTTCAGTTTACAACACTTAGATCTACATGTCCTCGAGTTTCAGATTTTCTTCCCTTCCCTTCCCTCCCCCTCCCCCCAAAAAACAATTGCAGTCTGATATAGATTTTACATGAAACTTTGCATTAAACTTATTTACACAATAGTCAAATTGCAAAGAATTATGACCAATGGAAAGAATCATGAGAGAGAAGAAACAAAACCAAAAAAGAAGAGAAAAAAGAGAGAGCAAATAGTTTGCCTCAGTCTGCATTCAGACTCCATGGCTTTTTCTCTGGATGTAGCTAGCTTTTTCCATCAGGAGTCCTTTGGGGCTGTCTTGTATTGCCAAGGAGAGCCAAGTCTATCAAAGTTAGTCATCACAGGATCAATATGTCTGTGGTTGTATACAATGCCTTTCTGGTTCTGCTCCTCTCACTCAGCATCACATTATGTAGGTCTTTCCAGGTTATTATGAAGTTGGTATCTTCATTTCTTATAGCACAATAGTATTCCATTACATTCATACACCACAACTTGTTCAACCAAATGATGGGCATCCCCTTGATTTCCAATTCTTTGCCACCACAAAAAGAGCTGCTATAAATATTTTTGTACATACAGGTCCCTTTCCCACTTGGGTGATCTCTTTGGGATATAGCCGTAGGGTCCCCCACTAGTATGGTTTTGCTGTCTATTTCTTCCTGTAACTCCCTTAATTTCTCCTATAAGAATCTGCATGCTATACCACTTGGTGCATATATGTTAAATAATGACATTACTTCATTGTCTATGTTGCCTTTTAGCAGGATGTAGTGTTCTTCCTTAACTCTTTTAATTAGATCTATCTTTGCTTTTGCTTTGTTTGAGATTAGGTTGGTTACTCCTGCTTTTTTTCTTACTTTATCTGAAACACAATATACTCTACTTCATTCTTTTATTTTTATCCTGTGTGTATCCCCCTGTTTAGAAAATGTTTCTTGTAAGCAACATATTGTAGGATTGTGGTTTTTAAAATTATTTATTTAACGTATTTAGTTTTCAACATTGATTTTCAGAAGAGTTTGAATTAAAAATTTTCTCCCCATTTCTACCCTCCCCCCCACTCCAAGATGATGTATATTCTGGTTGCCCTGTTCCGCATTCAGCCCTCCCTTCTGTCACCCCACTCCACTCCCATCCCCTTTTACCTTCCTTTCTTGTAGGGCAAGATAAATTTCTACGCCCCATTGCCTGTGTATCTTATTTTCTAGTTGCATGCAAAAACTTTTTTTTTGTTTTTGAACATCTGTTTTTAAAACTTTGAGTTCCAAATTCTCTCCCCTCTTCCCTTCCCACCCACCCTCCCTAACAAGTCAAGCAATTCAACATAGATCCCATGTTGTGAAAGACTAACTATATTTTGCTCCTTCCCAACCCATCCCCCTTTATTGAATTTTCTCCCTTGAACCTGTCCCCTTTCCAAAGTGTTTGTTTTTGATTACCTCCACACCCATCTGCCCTCCCCTCCATCATCTCCCCCTTTTTTTATCTTCTTCCCTCTTCTTTCCTGTGGGGTAAGATAGCCAATTGAGTATGTATGGTATTCCCTCCTCAGGCCAAATTTGATGAGAACAAGATTCACTCATTCCCCCCTCACCTGCCCTCTCCCCTCCTCCCACAGAACTGCTTCCTCTTGCCACCTTTATGTGAGATAATCCACCCCATTCTATCTCTCCCTATCTCCCTCTCTCAATATATTCCTCTCTTATCCCTTAATTTGATTTTATTTCTTTTAGATATCTTCCCTTCATCTTCAACTCACCCTGTGTCTGCTCTCTCTCTCTCTCTCTCTCTCTCTCTCTCTCTCTCTCTCTCTCTATATATATATATATATATATATATATATATAAATAAAAATAAATATATATATGTATGTATGTATGTATGTATATACATACATACATACATACATGCACATTCACTTATATATATACATATATATACATAAACATATATATATGCATATTCTTTTCAACTACTATGATATTTAGGTCTCATGAATCATACACATCATCTTTCTATGTAGGAATGTAAACAAAACAGTTCAACTTTAGTAACTCCCTTATGATTTTTCTTTTTTGCTTACCTTTTCATGCTTCTCTTGATTCTTGTGTTTGAAAGTCAAATTTTCTATTCAGCTCTGGTCTTTTCACTGAGAAATCTTGAAAGTCCTCTATTTTATTGAAAATCAATATTTTGCCTTGGAGCATGATACTCAGTTTTGCTGGGTAGGTGATTCTTGGTTTTAATCCTAGCTCCATTGACCTGCGGAATAGCATGTTCCAAGCCCTTTGGTCGCTTAATGTGGAAGCTACCAGATCCTGTTTTATCCTGATAGTTTTTCTACAATATTCAAATTGTTTCTTTCTGGCTACTAGCAGTATTTTCTCCTTAACCTGGGAGCTCTGGAATTTTGTGACTATGTTCCTAGGAGTTTTCTTTTTGGGATCTATTTGAGGAGGTGATCTGTGGATTTTTTCAATTTCTATTTGACCCTCTGGCTCTAGATTATCAGGGCAATGCTCCTTGATAATTTCTCAAAAGATGATATCTAGGCTCTTTTTTTGATCATGGCTTTAAGGTAGGCCAATAATTTTTAAATGATCTCTCCTGGATCTATTTTCCAGGTCAGTGGTTTTGTCCAATGAGATATTTCACATTGTCTTCCATTTTTTCATTCCTTTGGTTATGTTTTCTAATATCTTGATTTCTCATAAAGTCACTAGCTTCAACTTGCTCCAGTCTCATTTTTAAGGTAGTATTTTCTTCAGTGGTCCATTGGACCTCCTTTTCCATTTGGCTAATTCTGCCTTTCAAGGCATTCTTCTCCTCATTGGCTTTTTGGAGCTCTTTTGACATTTGAGTTAGTCTATTTTTTAAAGTGTTGTTTTCTTCAGTTTATTTTTCAGTATTTTGGGGGGGTCTCCTTTAGCAAGTTATTGACTTGTTTTTCGTGGTTTTCTTGCATCTTTCTCATTTCTCATCCCAATTTTTCCTCTACTTCTCTAACTTGCTTTTCCAACTCCTTTTTGAGCTCTTCCATGGCCTGAGACCAGTTCAGGTTTTTCTTGGAGGCTTTTGGTGTAAGCTCTTGGACTTTGTTGACTTCTTCAGGTCATATGTTTTAGTCTTCTTTGTCATCAAAGAAGGATTACAAAGTCTGAGACTGAATCTGGGTGTTTTTTTGCTGCCTGGCCATGTTCCCAGTCAACTTACTTGACCCTTGAGTTTTTTGTTGAGGTATGACTGATTGTAGAGCAAAGAGTACTTTGTTCCAAGCTTGAGGGGATGCACCGTTGATTTCAGAGCTATTTCTATACAGCCAGCTCTGCCACACCAGGACTCCTCCTTCCTCAAGAATGACCAACCCAGACCTGATGCAAATCTACAGCAGGCTCTGCACTCCTTGTCTGATCCGCCACTTAATTCTTCTATTTTTTCTTCTATTTTTTCATTCTTTACATTTTGTTTGACTACTTCTTGATGCCTCATAGAGTCATTAACTTCCACATGCTCAATTCTAATTTTTAATGAATTTCTCTCTTCATTTTGCTTTTGAGTCTTCTTTTCCAGTTGGTTAATTCTACCTTTCAGAGTGTCATTTTCCCTATTTAGATTCTGAATCTCCTTATCCATTTTGCCAATTTTACTTTTTAAAGATTTGATCTCATCCATGGTTTATTTTTTCTACCTACCTAATTTGGCTTTTAAAATCCTTCTTTAGCTCTGCCAGGAATGCTCTTTGGGTTTGAGGCCAGTTCACATTCCCTTTTGAGGTATCAGATGTGGGTATAGTGTCAATGCTGTCCTCTTTCGAATTGGTATTTTAATCTTCCCTGTCTCCATAAAAAGAATCAATGGTCCTCAGTTTTTTTCATGTTCTATCATCATGTTTTTAGCTTTTTCCTGACTTTACAGTGAATTTCTGCTTTTGGTGCTCAGTGAGCTCTCTTCCAGGTTTCTTGTTCTGGGAATTTTGAGGCTTTGTGTGTTGTGGCCTTCCGTTTCCTGAGGTGCGGGGGAGGGATTGTCTGGCTGCTGGAAGTCTCCTCTTTCCCAGGGCTGCTCTCCATCCCTGGTGGTCTCAGCCATTGTTTTTCTGGTGTCTGCCACTTACTTCCCCTGGCTGTGCAAAAGCATGTCTGGGTTCCTGGTGTTGACCATTGCTGGCTCCACCCTTCTTGGACTCAGGAATTCCCACTGTTTGGTTACTGAAGTCCCACTCCTGGCTCCTCTATTCCAGCGCTTTTCCCCAAGGTATTCTCTCTGTGTCAGGGAGGGATGGATGAGAGCCTCTACCTGGCCAGTATGTCTCTCAGAAGCTCAAGAAGATGAATTTCAAATCTTTGGTTTGCAAGTCTCAGGAGTAGGTGTCTCGTGGCCACAGGTGCTGTGTAGCTTTGACATACTCCCATCCTGTGTTGGGATTCCTGAGGATCTCCACTGGTTTCAGGTGCCTAGCTTTCTCCCAGCCTGAATCACTCCCTGATTTCCACAGCTGCTTCTGCTTTTGTGTAGTCTGGTGCATCTCTGCCCTCTGGGAGCTCTCCCAGCCTACAGATCTATCCTGTTGACCTTGTGGACTCTCCTGGCTTGGAAATGTGCCCCACTCAGTCTACTAGTGGCTTCTAACTCTCTCAAATATGCTCAAATTCATGTTTTAGAGGTGTCTGACAGAAATTATGAGAGAGATCCACTAAGATGATGTTTTCTCTTGGCTCCCAACTCTGACATAGAATTCTTAATCAAACAGGGGATAGAGAAGATCATTAATGATTTAAAAATATTGACAATTTTATTTACTTAAAATTAAAAATCCTTTAATGCAAACAAAAAATAAATAATAAAACAAAAACATTCAGATAAAATATCTCCAGTAAGTCAAATATCCAACATGTACAGGAAGTTAAAATGATAACATAAGACAAAGAGCCATTATCTGCAAAAGCAAATCAATTCATGGTAAAACAATGCAAACATGCACTTTACCAAAAAAAATTGCAAACTTTAAATAGGCATATAGCGGGTTGTTCCTAATAAAAATATGAGAAATACATATACATATATATGTGAATATATATATATATATATACACACACATGCATATACATACATATATATATATATATAAATGTGTGTATATATATGTATGTGTGCATGTGTATGTGTATATGTTTGTGTGTGTGTGTGTGTGTGTGTATACTTCTTCCCTTTAATTAGAAAGAGGTTGCTGTCCTTTATTTTCAAAGAAGACCAACATGACATCACTATGTTGGGGTCAAAGTATAGAGTATTCATCTGTGGACCAATATGAGTTGAGAAAGCTCTAATACAGCTCAGGCACAAAGAGTCCACATAAACATTTAGAGTGGAGATGTTTCTAAATTTGTGCATCTAATATTTCTTTTGAGTCACTGCAATTCTTCTTTGTCATAGAGTACAGCACCTTCCTTGATGTGGGCATACTATGCTGGATGGTCCTTTGCCAGTGTCACCCATGATTCACAATTGATTCCAAAGTTCTTCACAGAGATCTGGAGAGTATCCTTATTTCAGACCTTCTGGTCTCCATGTGAGTACTTGCCTCTTGTAAGCTCTCAATAAAATCTTTGTTTGTTTGTTTGTTTTGGCAAACATTCAAATGATGTGGCCAGCCCATCCGCATTGCACTCTCTGCAATAGAGTTTGAATGCTTGGCAGCTTGGCTTGAGAAAACAATTCAGTGTCCTACTTTATCTTTCCAAGTGATTTTTAGAATTTTTCTAAGACAATTTAAATGGAAGGGATTCAGTTTTCTGGCATGGTGCTCATATAGTGTCCAGGTTTCACAGGCATACAACAATGAAGTCAGCACACAATGGCTTTGTAGAACTTCAGCTTTGTAGGTGTATCAGGAGGGCAGAGTTTATAATCTCAAAGAGGATCATAAACATGTCTGAAAGGTTCGGAACCGCCGGATATAAGAAACTCTCAAAGTAGAAGGCAGAAGAATCAAAACATTTATTTAGGCTCAACAGTAACCAACCCATGAACCAGAAGCCCCATTTTGATATGTTGATCAAAATCTTCCAGGCCCAATAAGTACGCCTTGCAAGAGTAACCAGGAGGCTACAGAGAAGCATGATTGCGTAAAGCAAAATCATGTTTCCCCCTTGATGGTAATAAGATTACCCACTGGCCTGAAGTCTTTGTTCAGCTTCCTCCCGTAGATCAGCTCTGCTACTGGCAGCTCCTGCCTCAGCTGTGTCTGTGTCCGTAACTCAAGCTGCAACTGAAACTGACGATGTAACGGTCGCTGTAACTGACGTAACTGTCGTAACTGTCACTGGCTCCAACCGGAAAAGGAAAGAGAAGAGTCTTCAAGCTGTCCTCTCCCCTCTTATAGGGTTTTTGACATCATCAAGCTCCGCCCAAATGACCAGGGCCGATTGGTTCCTGAGTTGGCCCCTCCCCCTAGCATAGCCGTTAACACCTCCCCTCAGCCAGCCCCATGACTCCCCACACAGGAAGCTGTCTGCTTCCCGGCATGCTCCCCGGAAGAGCAAGCCACAGTGTCCAGAGGCTCAATGAGGCAAGCTGAGCCATTCAAAGAAAACAAAAGCCATTATGGCTACACTCCACCCCTTGTTATAGGATACATAATATAATCAGCCATGTATCCTAGAACATACATTGTGATCCAATTACAAAGGAAACTAAAACATATCATTCATTATAAAGCAAAACATATCATTCAGTGACATTCCCAAACATTGGTTAACGATTCAAATGCGATCCACCCCTAGATCCCAGCAAAATAATCTTTTCAATCAATCATCCCCAAAATAATTATTAATAATTCAAATGTCCACCCCTAAATCCTTGTATCCATTACATAGGATCAATAATATCATAACAATAAAACAACACAGCAAGGATAACACAAAATAAGTAAACAGAACACTATCATCATTTCCACCCCCCTTGAACGATTGGGGCTCAAAATCTTGGGGTGAGGGGTGAAGGTCTCATTTTCCATAGCTTCTTCATGCTGAAATTGGATGTAGAGATGGCCCTGCCCCCAAAAAGTCCCATTCCAGAGGTCATTTCTTTAACAAGCTGGCAGGAATTCCAAGAATGCTACATGCTTAGGCAGTCACCGGAAAGTGCAGGGTGCTTAAGCCTGAAGGAAACAAAACTAGCAACAAGGTTAGCCAAAACAAAGGACAAAAAGAATAGACAAGTATGGACTATAATTCTTCAAATAAAATCATCTCAAGTTTGGTTGAGATTTCAGTTATGCAAAGATCCAACATCAGAGCCAAACTCAGGTGGGAAATGTTTCTTTTCAAAAGGAACATAATGAGGAAGCCAAGAGGATCCCACCCTAGATATAGACTAAGATTGTCCTCCCAGCCTTTCCCCAGATGTACAAGTTTTCATCCGTTGATCACACAAGGTCACCTTCACTCTGAGTGGCTTGTGGGCTTGCAGGAGCAGTTCTTATTTCCCTATTTCTCGTGTTATCGAGTCCTTTATCTCTGTACATTCTATATAATTCATTGGTTGGAATTCCATCTATCATTTCAAAACCTACCCCTGCTCTCAATAAAGTAGTAAACATTTCTTTCCTTGTTACTCTCCTTTGGCACCAAGTTTGCTGGTTATACACTCTTCTCTCTCGAGGAGATCTATCCCTTCCCCAGTCACCTAAGTCATATAACTGTAAAATCTTATTTATCACTGTTGTAAGACGGCTCCCTACTTCTCCAAGTAATAAATTCAAAATTAGTTGTTTATAAGCAGGGGGAGCTGTCCTAATTATTAAATTCCTATGAGGCAGTTCCATTGAATCATTGTAATATTTGTCTGCAGTTCCTGTCATAATGGCAGTCTTCATTACCTCCTCCTTTAGTCTCATGATACAATCTCTAAGTGAATACCAGGG
Source organism: Trichosurus vulpecula (assembly GCF_011100635.1). Lineage (NCBI taxonomy): Eukaryota > Metazoa > Chordata > Mammalia > Diprotodontia > Phalangeridae > Trichosurus > Trichosurus vulpecula. The sequence continues at coordinate 22,659,187 of NC_050578.1, forward strand.
TCTGTGCTCAGTGGGCCACATAGAATCAGTAGCATATCTCTTATTGCATCCCACAGCGGCTAATGCCAACAGAGTAGTCCTGCTATCACCATCTCCTTGCTGATGATGTTCCCTAAAAGCTTGTTGAACTAGAGGATCATGGCTGATACCTATGAATCTCATGCAGTCTGTCCCATCTACTGATATTCCACCGGCCCCTTGATCACTGAGTCTTACCATCCAAGATATCAATGGTTCTCCTATTCTTTGGCTGAATCTACTCAAAATATCTGTGACCTCTTGCGGTGAGAAATCTTCCTGAATTTCCCTTGTAACTGAATCTTCACCTCGGGTTTCTGTCTTCCTCCTTTGTATGGGTCGAGCCCTTGTCTGATCATTTAACCATCTCCTATTCTCTGTGTGAGGCACATCCTGAACCCCAGTAGTGTTTTGTGCCTCAGCCGGCTCTTTCTGGGCTGGGTTGAAATGCACTCTGGGCTTTTTTGGTCTCCTGTTGCTCTTAGCCGCCTTAATAGAAAAGTTCTCATTTGAGTCAGTTTGGTCTCCTGCTATCTGAGATTTCCCTTCTTCCTGTGGGGTAGGAGTGCCCCCATGTCTTTCACTTAATCTCAATCTTTCGTATACTAGCCGGTAGGCTGATAACACTATCCAGCTTTGCCTAGATAGTGATGCCCCTGACTGAATCCCAACTTCTCGTAAACACTTTTCCAAATCCCTAGGATCTCCTCTCCGTAGCCTTGGTTCCCAGTTTTCACAGGGTCCAGCTTTTTTAGCCAATTCTTTTGCTAGGGAGGAATAAAATGGATCCTCCCATCCTGGGATATTTATCTCTTCCTCTGAAATTGTTGTGCTTCTAAATAGAGATCTTATACCTAGCGATCCTGTTCGTGACGCCAAATGTATCAGGAGGGCAGAGTTTATAATCTCAAAGAGGATCATAAACATGTCTGAAAGGTTCGGAACCGCCGGATATAAGAAACTCTCAAAGTAGAAGGCAGAAGAATCAAAACATTTATTTAGGCTCAACAGTAACCAACCCATGAACCAGAAGCCCCATTTTGATATGTTGATCAAAATCTTCCAGGCCCAATAAGTACGCCTTGCAAGAGTAACCAGGAGGCTACAGAGAAGCATGATTGCGTAAAGCAAAATCATGTTTCCCCCTTGATGGTAATAAGATTACCCACTGGCCTGAAGTCTTTGTTCAGCTTCCTCCCGTAGATCAGCTCTGCTACTGGCAGCTCCTGCCTCAGCTGTGTCTGTGTCCGTAACTCAAGCTGCAACTGAAACTGACGATGTAACGGTCGCTGTAACTGACGTAACTGTCGTAACTGTCGCTGGCTCCAACCGGAAAAGGAAAGAGAAGAGTCTTCAAGCTGTCCTCTCCCCTCTTATAGGGTTTTTGACATCATCAAGCTCCGCCCAAATGACCAGGGCCGATTGGTTCCTGAGTTGGCCCCTCCCCCTAGCATAGCCGTTAACACCTCCCCTCAGCCAGCCCCATGACTCCCCACACAGGAAGCTGTCTGCTTCCCGGCATGCTCCCCGGAAGAGCAAGCCACAGTGTCCAGAGGCTCAATGAGGCAAGCTGAGCCATTCAAAGAAAACAAAAGCCATTATGGCTACAGTAGGCAGCCAGTATCTCTTGTCTCCCACACTTTCATTCAGTCTCCCAAATGTTGAGCTAGCTCTGGAAATGTACACACAAAGGATGTGCATCAACCTCATTGTCTATGTGTACATTTCCAGAAAGTATACTGCCAAAGTGAACTTATGCATAGCATTCAAATTTTCTCCACTTGTTGTAACCAAGGGTTTCATGTATTTATGATGTAGTACTAGATTGTGGATAACCTGTTTTCTCTTAGTGTCGATAGTTGGGCCAAAATTAGCATAAACAGGAGAGAATTAATCCATAATTTGTTGCATCTCAGCATCAGAAGCTGCATTGAGTGGATAATCATCTGAGAATAAAAAATCAAGCACCAAATCTCACTTCACTTTAGTCTTGGCTTAGAGCCTTTTCAATTTTAATAATTTGCCATCAGTGTGGTAGCTGACCTTGATGACATCTTTGTCCTTGTTGAAGGCCTCTGTCAACATTACAGAAAAAATCATGCTGAAAAGGATGGGAAAAGCACACAAGTCTACGTCACTACTTTGCTGACTGGGAAAGTGCAAGAAGTCCATTATCCATAACCTATGCAAGCATGTCCCATTGAAATTGCCGTACAATACTGATGAACTTCTTTGGGCAATCAGATTTTGCCAATTTTTCCTTTATTTTTTAAGGAAGTAGGATTCTGTGGATGTGGAATGCAGCACATGCTGTCATATCTTCTGGCTATGACTGTCAAGTCACTACATTCTTGATGTTTTGACTTCATGAAGGTGTAGGAGCTCAGCTGAGTTTCACCCTTTTACTCTGTCATCTTGTCAAATCTTTTCAATTTCTTTTAGAAAAAAATGTTATTTCATTATTGCTTGATACTTTGTACAAAAAACAAACAAACAGAAAAACACCTCACCAAAGAGTAAAACAAATTTAACCTTGTTCGGCAGCTCAAGATATAAAGTGCTAAAATTGGGTTGGGGAAGATTTTAGCTCACATCTGCCCTCAGACCTGGGCAGTGTAACCCTGGGCAAGTCACTTAACTTCTGACTTTCTCTATTTCTTCATTTGTTAAATGTCCCATTTTTTCTATGTTTATTTTGTGTGTATGAAAAAGTAAAATGAGATATTTTAAAGCATTTTTTATATAATAAGAATAGTAATGATACTTTCACATACTGACCAATCTTCCAAGTCCTACAGTTTAGGGCATAAATAGTCCAAATGTAAAAAATAGGTTTAAAGTCATCTCTCAGAGTTATGGTTATTCACTACTACTTTTGCTTTTGAGTTCCATGAAATTACATTACAATAATACTTTAGGATACAATTATTTGGTGTCAAAATTTCACTCTCAGGAAAGCAGCTAGGTGTTGCAGTGGGTATAGTACTGGAATTAGAATAAGGATAACTTGAGTTCAAAAAATCCTATCTTGGAAATTCACTAGCTGAGTGACCCTGGGCAAATCAATTAACCTGTTTGGGGTTTAACTTCATCCATAAAATGATAGGTTGGACTTCATAACCTCTTATAAAAAGCTACTTTTTGCACATGATTCCAATTGTAGACAGAAAAGATATTTTAAAAATATTGTTCCTTGGTATGAAAAATACATCTTTATGCATCAACTGAGAAAAACATACATCACTCATTTTGTCCTCCTGAAGTCAGGAAGGCTTGAGTTCAAATCCAACCTCAAACACTTACTAGTTGTATGACCATGGGCAAGTCACTTGACCCTGTTTGCCTCAAGTTTCCTCATCTTTAAAATAAGCTAACCAAGGAAATGACAAACCATTCCATCTTTACCAAGAAAACCCCAAACGAAGTCATGAAGAGTCAGACATGACTGAAATGACTGAACAACAACATTTTGTTCTACACACCCTGCTATCAAGATTGCTTGCCAGCACTTCAAACACAATAATTAAGTAGAATTTAGAAGGACCTGATAATACACGAAAGCCAAAACAGGTGTGCTATTTTAAATGTCCTCCATTCTCCATCCTCTAATGTATTATCAAATCTGAAATGATATCTGGAACTCTAAATGAATGAAACTAGAGTATCATATGCACTTCAAAGTAAGAGGGGCAAAAGCAATTGAAGTGCAAGCAGTGAGAGTTCTAGGAAAGTACTGACTTAATACAAACATAGGATGATAAATCCACTTCAATCAGCCACCATGGTCAAAAGTTAGAGTGAATGACTCTAGAGCAGGAGATTACAAAGCTCTCATGATGAGGGAAAATGAGGTTTATTAGTAAAGGACTCAGGCAAGTTTTGGCTGCCAGCTACTATTCATCTAAGCTATTAGATAACTGGACTTTTCACTTTCCCTTTTTTAAAATAAAGTCTACAATTTACAATATATGACTAGTAAATGTGAAAAAAGTCTTAAGCTTTTACAAAATATCAAAAAGGATTTTTGACAAAAAGCAGGGTTGCCAGAGCATTTGAATAATAATGGGGAAATTATTGATTTAAGTTACAGTTTTAAGTCCTTAAAAATAATAATCAATGAATCACTAAGAGACAGTGAAAATATAAGTCAAAATAGATACCATTTAGATAATTACTTATAAAGATATTTCTTTCTCTAAACGGAGTAGAAAATAAAAATAAAATATTTTATCGGATGCTCTATTTCCGATATCGCCAAAGCATAGTTGTTTTTTTTAAGAATAATTAGAATTTGTTGTCCTCTAGCATTTTACAATCTTGTAAACACTGCAGACTGAAATGTGCTGAGCCTTGGGCCATGACTGTGAGAAGAAAGAGACAACTTTGACTGAATTTCTCCTAGTTGGCCTGCAGAGAGTCAATGTCAGAAGCATAAGAATCAACAAAGAGTTCTCTAAGACCTAGCATACTTCCGGTGCTATACACAAATATTTCCATGAAACTCCAAGCTCTCTTTTTGTTTATAATTTTATATCTGCATGGAGGAAATAGTAATTCCCTCATAGAAGTAGCTGGAGTTTAAATTCTGTACCTCCAAGCAACAATTACAGAAAGTGTCCCTTTATTTCTTGTTACCTATAAAGTAACTACATCTCCTAAAGAGAAAGTACAGTCACTTCTTGCCTTTCTTTCCCTTTATTAAAAAAGTAGCTACTGGGGTAGCTTTTGGACTTCTCTCTGTCAGTGTTTACCCTATCCATTACCATCATTAAATTCTGACAGTTTGTGTGAGGGGTAAGGGAGTGAGAATTCTCATCAATAGAATATTCTGTGCTACATGTATCACATGGAAGTTACAGTTACAGTGACAGTCATGGTCAAGAAGAGAAATTGTGTAGAGAGAAGTTTGATTCTGGATGGGAACTTGAGCCAAATGAAATGTAAAAACCCTTTGAACGCAATTCAAACTCTTCACGCCATAAACTATGCTCATTCCAACATAGGCATGAAAGTGAAAATTAGGTATCATAACTATGGGAAATCATAAAGATAATGGAATTTAGACCTCTTAATTTAGGTATGAGGAAATTGACACTCAAATCAGCTAATTATTTTGACCAATCCAATAGAAAATGAAAATTATTTGAAAAAATCAAGGAAAAATACAGCTATTGCTAATTCTAACCCAGAAAATATGATCACCTATAAATATTTGTATGAAGGCTCATAAATTTAGAGTTAGAAAGGTGTTAGGGTAATTAAGGTGGAACTTTTTTAAATGTTTTATCTTTTAGAGCACTGAGGTAATCAGGTGCCTTTGATGAATCTGGCCTTTGTTTCTTTGATTAAATTGGGAGACTTTGATGACCTGCTTAAGAAACAAGAAAGCCTAGTTCACATAGGTTTGAGTTGCATAGTTGTGACACCCTTTGATCCTGAACAGGATATATGAACTCAGAGGTTAGCATTTTGTTTGGGGCTCACACTCACTGGAAGAGTGTCATGTGATTTGACCAGACCAGACTCTGGGTAGCTGCTGAAGACCCCTGGCTTTGAAAATCCAGATGTTGGTGCTTGTCTCTCTGGTAACTACAATTCTTTGGTATGACAGCTAGAGGCCTGTCTGTTGATAACTGTGTGTATTTGCTCTGTTTATATTGTCTCTGTTTGTAGTTTCTGTTTGTATTTGCAGCCACAGTAGTGGCAAGCAGCATTGCTGTTACAATCCCTAAAGCAGAGACTCAAACCTATGTGAACTAGGCTTTCTTGTTTCTCAAGCAGGTCGTCACAGCCTCCTGACTTAATCAAAGAAACAAAGGCCAGACCTATCAAATGCACTTGATTACCTCAGTGCTCCATAAGAGAAAACAGTAAAAAAAAAGTTCCACCTTAATGGTGGAGCTTGTAGTAGTGGTGGAGACAGAATCCTCCTCATAGTTCCAAGGCAGAAAAGAGTGGTTGTAATAACTCACAGACAAAATTACAGACCAGATGAGGAGTAAACACCTCTCCTTTCATCATACAACCTTGGAAGAATTGAAAATTTGCAAGTCCCTAGAAGTATCTCTGAAAACAGCTGCTTGAGAGTGAAACTTGAGATAATATACCCTCCACACTGGAAGCAGAGACCTGCTTTAATAAAGAGCTAAATAAGCAACTAATTGGCTGGTAAAATGAGCAAACAGTGGAAAAATAAGACTACAAAATCTTACTTTGGTGACAAGGAAGATCAAAACATACAACCAGAAGAATACAGCAAAGTCAAAGCTACAACATCCAAAGCCTCCAAGAAAAAATTGAATTCATCATAGGCCATTGAAGAGCTCAAAAAGATGTTGAAAATCAAAATAAATAGACGGGGTGGAGGCAAGATGGAAGAGTGAAATCACGGACTCACTTGAGCTCTCCCATAGATGCCTTCAAATACCTCTAAAAAGTGAATCAGAGCAAATTTTACAGCTGCAGAATCCATAAAGCGATACGGTGTGACAGATTTCCAGGCCAAGACAACTTGGACAGTCCAAAGGAAGATTATGGTACACAAGGCTGGGAGAGGAGCACAGGCTGCACCAGTGCAGACCCCACCATAGTGAGGCTGATGCAGACCCCAGTAGAGTGAATCACTGGCAGTTGTGGCAATTCCCAGAACTCTCAGCACAGGCAGCGCAGGAAAGGGATCTGTCAGAACTGGATGAGAGAGAAGCACAGTCCTTCACAGGAGCTGAGACAGTGGCAGCAGCAACAGCTATTCCTAGAGCTATAAGCCAACAGATTGAGTGTATCAAAGTCACCGATTTAAATTTCTGGGAGCCAAGATGGCAGAGTAAATACTAAGCCACTCTCACCCACCCTGACCCTGAAAAATCCAGAGAATATTGCCCCAGGAAAAATCCTGGAATAGTGGAACTGGCAGAAAGACAACAGTCTTTCAGCTCTGGAAGCAAGGGGGATTAACAGGAAAAGTCCCTCTCATTAGGACTGAAGGGGGCTAGTACATTACAGGAGGCATCCCACAAAGCCACACCTCAACGTACCAGCAAGAGATCCTGAGCCCCAGGGTGGTGTTCCTGGCAAGTGCAAACACCAAGACCCCAGGTGTGTCTTTGTACAGCCAAGGGAATTGGCAGACAGCAGCATGGATGACACCCACCAGTGGTTGAGCCTACCTGTATTCTAGTGCAGCCCTAGGGGAGGAAGAGACCTCCAGCAACCAGACCACACCTCCCCCACACCTCATGCAACAATCTTCAGTATAACCACGAGGAAATGCAGAAAGACCTCACCTGGCCTCAGCATACACCAGCCAGCTCCAGCTCAGCAACAGGTAAACTACAACATTATATAGCTTCCAGCTGCCAGAACCAGAAGCTGCAGAACACAAAGCCAGTAATGAGACCCCTAGTCACCAGCACAAGAATCATGGAACAGAGCTTCTTGTGCCCCAGAAGCAGATATAAACTTTAAAGGCCAAGAAAAAAGGCAATCACAATGAGCAAAAAGCAAAGTAGAAAAGCAAAGACCATAGAGTCTTACTATGGGGACAGGGAAAATCAAAATATAAATTTAGAAGAGAAGAGCATGGACACTATACACACATCTGAAACATCAAAAGGGAATATGAACTGGACTCAAGTACCAGAAACATTCTTGGAAGAGCTCAAGAAGGATTTTAAAAAGTCAAATTAGAGAGATAGAAGAAAAATTGATCATTTTCTTAAAAATACAATTGACAAAATGGAAAAGTAAATCAATCAATGAATATAACAACTCATTAAAATTAAAATTGGCCAAATGGATAAGGAATCACAAAACCTAAATGGGGAAAACAACTCCTTAAAAAGTAAAATTGGCCAAATAGAAAAGGAGGTACAAAAGCTAACTGAAGAAAATAATTTGTTAAAAAAATTAGAATTGGGCAAGTAGAAGCTAATAATACTATGAGGCATCAAGAATCAGTCAAACAAAATCATAAGTATGAAAAAATAGAAGAAAACATAAAATATCCCATTGGAAAAACAACTGATCTGGAAAATAGATCCAGGAGAGATAATTTAAGAATCATTGGTCTACCAGAAATCCATGACGAAACAAAGAGCCTGGACAGTATCTTCCAAGAAATCACAAGGAAAACTTCCCTAGGTTGTAGAAGCAGAAGGTAAAATAGTCATTGAAAGAATCTACTGATCACCTCCTGAAAGAGATCCCAAATAGAAAACACCAATGAATATTGTAACCAAATTCCAGAATTATCAGATTAAGGAGAAAATACTGCAAGCAGCCAGAAAAAAACAATTCAAATATCATGGAATGACAGTCAGGATCACACAGAACCTTGCAGCTTGTACAGTAAAAGAACAGAGGGATTGGAATATGATATAATTCAAAGGACCTTGGGCTACAACCAAGAATCAAATACCCAGCAAAATTGAGCATGATTTTTCAGGCAAGGAGATAGACATTCAATAAAATAAAGGACTTGCAGACCTTCCTGATGAAAAGACCAGTGCTCAACGGAAAATTTGATCTTCATATACAAGATTCAAGAGAGGCATAAAAAGTTAAACAGGAAGAAGAAAAAGAAACATGTTATTCAATAAGGGCAAACTGTTTACATCCATACATGGGAGGATGATACTTGTAAATCTTGAAATTGTATCTTTTTTAATGACATTTAAAAGAGATATACATAGACAGAGGGTGTGGGTATAAATTAACTGATGTGATGATAAAAAAAACTAATGAAAGGGGTGCAAAGGGATTGTAATGGGAGAAGAGGAAAGGAGGAGGCAGAAAAGGGTAAATTCCATCACATGAAGAGGCACAAAAACATAGTAGAAGGAAAGAAGGGAGGGAGATGAGCATTGTTTGAATTTCACTTTCATTGGATTTGGTTCAAAGAGGGAATAACATACAGGAGTATGTACAGGAATCTAAGTTGTTCTACAGGCAGTAGGGAGGGAAAAGGGAAATAAAAGAGAGGAGAGCTGATAGAAGCGAGTGAAGATTGAGGGAGGCAATGCTCAAAATTAAAACTTTTGAGGAGGGCAAGAGAGAAGGGAGAAACAAAAGCATAAAGCAGGGGAAAATAGGAAGAAGAGAAGGACACAGATAGTAATCATAAGTGTGAATGCTAATGGGATGAACTCTCCCATAAGATGGAAGCAGGTAGCAGAATGGATTGAAAAACACAATCCTACAATGTGTTGTTTACAAGAAACACATTTGAGACAGGGGGATATAAACAGGGTAAAACTAAATATAATTTGCCTAGATAAACAGAAGAGGAATTAAAATACTTAAATAATCCTATCCCAGAAACAGAAACTGAACAAGCCAACAATGTACTTCCTAGGAAAAAAAAATCTCCAGGGCCAGATGGATTTACAAGCAAATTTCATCAAACATTTAAAGAATCATTAATTTCAATACTATATAGACTATTAAGGAAATTTGGCAAAGAAGGAATCCTACCAACTTCTTTTTTATGATACAAATATGGTACAGATACCTAAATCAGGAAGAGCCAAAACAGAGAAAGAAAATTATAGATCAATTTACTTAATGAATATAGATGCAAAAAATTTTGATAAAATATTAGTAAAAAGATTACAGCAACTTATCACAAAAATGATACACTTTGATCAGGTGAGGTTTATACCATGAATGCTGGGCTGGTTCAATATTAAGAAAACTTTCAGCATAATTGATTATATCAACAACAGAACTACCAGAAATCATATGGCTATGTCAGTAAATTCAGAAAAAAGCCTTTGACAAAATACAAAACCTATTCCTATTAAAAAACACTAGAGAGCATAGGAATCAATGGGGCCTTACTTAAAATGATAAGTAGCATCTATGTAAAACCATCAGCAAGTATTACATGTAATGGGGATAAGCTAAATGCATTTCAAATAAGATAGGGGTGAAAGAGGGATGTCCATTATCACCACGGTTATTCAATATGGTACTAGAAATATTAGCTTTAGCAATAATAGAAAAAAATTGAAGAAATTAGAACAGGCAAAGAAGAAACTAAGATATCACTCTTTGCAGATGATATGGTAATATACTTAGAGAATTCTAGATAATCAAGTTAAAAGACTACTTGAAAATAATAAACAACTTTAGTAAAGTTGCAGGATATAAAGTAAACCCACATAAATCATCTGCATTTACATACATTACTAACAAAGTCTAATAGTGAGAGATAGAAATAGAAATTCCATTTAAAGTTACTGTAGATATTATAAAATATTTGGGAATCTACCTGCTGAAAGAAACCCAGAAACTATATGAATATAATTACAAAACACTTCTCACACAAATAAAGTCAGATCTAGATACTTGGAAAAACATCAGTTGCTCATGAGTAGGCCAAGCTAATATAATGAAAGTGAGAATTCTACCTAAATTAATTTACTTATTTAGTGCCACACTAATCAAACTACCAAAAATCATTTTATACAGCTAGAAGTAATAATATAAAAAATTATCTGGAAGAACAAAAGGTCCAGAATATCGAGGGAATTAATGAAAAGAAATGATAGGGAAGGTAGTCTTGCCATACCAGATCTTAAATTGTATTATAAAGCAGCAATCATTAAAAATTCTTGGTGCTGACTAAGAAATAGAGGAGTAGATCAGCGGAATAGGTTAGGTACACAAGGCACAGTAGTCAATGATTATAGCATTTTGATAAACCAAAGAGTTCAGTTTCTGAGATAAGAACTCACTTTTTGACAAAAACTCCTGGGAAAACTGTAAAATAGTATGGCAGAAACTGGGTATAGAACAACATCTGACTCAATATAACAAAATGAAGTGCAAAAAGAATATAGGATTTAGATGTAAAGGCTGATACTCTAAACAAATTAGAAGACTATGGAATAGTTTATCTGTAAAATTAATGGATAATGGAGAAATTTATGACCAAAGAGGAGTTAGAGAACATTATCAAATGGATAATTTTGATTACATTGCATTGAAAAGTTTTTGCACAGACAAAGCCAATGCAACCGAGGTAAGGAGGAAAACAGAAAACTGGGAAAGAATTTTTACAACTAATGTCTCTAATAAAGGCCTCATTTCTAAAATATATAGAGAACTGAGTCAAGTTTATAGCAACACAAACCATTCCCCAATTGACAAAGAAAAAGGAAAAGAGCAGGCAGTTTTTAAAAAAAGAAATTGAAGCTATCTATAGTTATATGAACAAATGCTCTAAATCACTATTGATTACAGAAATGCAAATCAAAACACTGCACACATAAGAGATTGACTAACATGGCAAAACAGGAAAATGATAAATGTTGGAGAAGATGTAGGGAATGTGGAGCATTAATTCATTGTTGCTGGAACTGTGAACTTATCCAACAACTCTGGATAGTAATTTGTAGCTATGACCAAAGGGCTATAAAAATGTGCAAACCCTTTGACCCAATAATACCACTTCTAGGGCTGTAATTCAAAGAGGTCATAAAAATGGGAAAAGGACTCACATTAACAATAATATTTATAGAACCTCTATTTATGGTGGTAAAGAACTAGAAATTAAGGGGATGGCCATCAATTGGGGAATAGCTAAATAAGTTGTGGCATATGAATGTAATGGAATACTATTGTGCTGTAAGAAATGATGAATGGGTAGACTTCATAATAACCTGGAAAGACATACATGATTTAATGCTGAGTGAGTGGAGCAGAAATAGGAGAACATTATTGTATTAGGAGGGCAGAGTTTATAATCTCAAAGAGGATCATAAACATGTCTGAAAGGTTCGGAACCGCCGGATATAAGAAACTCTCAAAGTAGAAGGCAGAAGAATCAAAACATATATTTAGGCTCCACAGTAACCAACCCATGAACCAGCAACCCCATTTTGATATATTGATCAAAAGCTTCCAGGCCCAATAAGTACGCCTTGAAAGAGTAACCAGGAGGCTACAGAGAAGCATGATTGCGTAAAGCAAAATCATGCTTCCCCCTCTATAGTAAAAAGATTACCCACTGGCCTGAAGTCTTTGTTCAGCTTCCTCCCGTAGGTCAGCTCTGCTACTGGCAGCTCCTGCTTCGGCTGTGGCTATAGCTATAGCAGCCTCTGGCTCCAACGGGAGCTGCTTTTAACCATCCAGCTTCTGCGGGGGTGTAAGGTACGCCGGGGAAAGCACAGGTTCTTTCAATCTGCTTAAGCAAGGTGAAGGGGTTGACCGGGAAAGCACAGGTTCTTTCCATCAGCTTAAGCAAGGGAAGCAAGGTGAAGGGGCCGACAAGCTTACTCCAGTCCAGCATACAAACAGCATTCAGCTCAGGGGAAAAAGCCAAACTAGTCAAGGGCACTTGTTGACTAAGTGCTAAGGAGCCCATTTTTGGTTGCCAATACACTCCACCCCTTGTTATAGGATACATAATCTAATCAGCCATGTATCCTAGAACATACATTGTGATCCAATTACAAAGGAAACTAAAACATATCATTCATAATAAAGCAAAACATATCATTTGGTGACATTCCTAAATATTGGTTTATGATTCAAATGGGATCCACCCCTAGGTCCCAGAAAGATAATCTCTTCAATCAATCATCCCAAAAATAATTATTAATAATTCAAATGTCCACCCCTAGATCCTTGTATCCATTACATAGGATCAATAATATAACAATAAAACAACATGGCAAGGATAACACAAAATAAGTAAACATAGGACACTATCATCATTCCCACCCCCCTTGAACGATTGGGGCTCGAAATCTTGGGGTAAGGGGTGACGGTCTCATTTTCTATAGCTTCTTCTTGCTGAAATTGGATGTAGAGATGGCCCTGCCCCCAAAAAGTCCCATTCCAGAGGTCAGTTCTTTCAGCGAGCTGGCAGGAATTCCAAGAACACTACATGCTTAGGCAGTCACTGGAAAGTGCAGGGTACTTAAGCCTAAAGGAGACAGAACTAGCAACAAAATTAACCAAAACAAAGAACAAAAAGAGTAGGCAAGTATGGGCTATTATCCTTCAGATAAAATCATCCAATATCAGAAGCCAAACTCAGGTGGGAAATGTTTCTTTTCAAAAGGAACATAATGAGGAAGCCAAGAGGATCCCACCCTAGATAGAGACTAAGATTGTCCTCTCAGCCTTTCCCCAGATGTACAAGGAAACACAATGGGAAAACTAAACTAAGAGGATCCCATCCTAGGTAGAGACTAGGATTGTCCTCCCAGTCTTTCCCCAGATGTACAAGTTTTCATCCGTTAATCACACAAGGTCACCTTCACTCTGAGTGGCTTGTGGGCTTGCAGGAGCAGTTCTTATTTCCCTATTTCTCCTGTTATCAAGTCCTTTATCTCTATACATTCTATATAATTCATTGGTTGGAATTCCATCTATCATTTCAAAACCTACCCCTGCTCTCAATAAAGCAGTAAACATTTCTTTCCTTGTTACTGTCCTTTGGCGCCAAGTTTGCTGGTTATTCACCCTTCTCTCTCGAGGAGATCTATCCCTTCCCCAGTCACCTAAGTCATGTAACTGTAAAATCTTATTTATCACTGTTGTAAGACGGCTCCCTACTTCTCCAAGTAATAAATTCAAAATTAGTTGTTTATAAGCAGGGGGAGCTGTCCTAATTATTAAATTCCTATAAGGCAGTCCCATTGGATCATTGTAATATTTGTCTGCGGTTCCTATCATAATGGCAGTCTTCATCACCTCCTCCTTTAGTCTCATGATACAATCTCTAAGTGAATACCAGGGTCTGTGCTCAGTGGGCCACATAGAATCAGTAGCATATCTCTTATTGCATCCCACAGCGGCTAATGCCAACAGAGTAGTCCTGCTATCACCATCTCCTTGCTGATGATGTTCCCTAAAAGCTTGTTGAACTAGAGGATCATGGCTGATACCTATGAATCTCATACAGTCTGTCCTATCTACTGATATTCCACTGGCACCTTGATCACTGAGTCTTACCATCCAAGATATCAATGGTTCTCCTATTCTTTGGCTGAATCTACTCAAAATATCTGTGACCTCTTGCGGTGAGAAATCTTCCTGAATTTCCCTTGTAAATGAATCTTCACCTCGGGTTTCTGTCTTCCTCCTTTGTATGGGTCGAGCCCTTGTCTGATCATTTAACCATCTCCTATTCTCTGTGTGAGGCACATCCTGAACCCCAGTAGTGTTTTGTGCCTCAGCCCCTAACATTGTCTCATTTTCCCCCCACTCACTTCCTCTGCCACCATGGCTAGGACGAAGCAGGCAGTCAGGCTCTTTCTGGGCTGGGTTGAAATGCACTCTAGGCTTTTTTGGTCTCCTGTTGCTCTTAGCCACATTAATAGAAAAGTTCTCATTTGAGTCAGTTTGGTCTCCTGCTATCTGAGATTCCCCTTCTTCCTGTGGGGTAGGAGTGCCCCCATGTCTTTCACTTAATCTCAATCTTTCGTATACTAGCCGGTAGGCTGATAACACTATCCAGCTTTGCCTAGATAGTGATGCCCCTGACTGAATCCCAACTTCTCGTAAACACTTTTCCAAATCCCTAGGATCTCCTCTCCGTAGCCTTGGTTCCCAGTTTTCACAGGGTCCAGCTTTTTTTAGCCAATTCTTTTGCTAGGGAGGAATAAAATGGATCCTCCCATCCTGGGATATTCATCTCTTCCTCTGGAATTGTTCTGCTTCTAAATAGAGATCTTATACCTAGCGATCCCATCCTGGTCGCCAAATGTATTAGGAGGGCAGAGTTTATAATCTCAAAGAGGATCATAAACATGTCTGAAAGGTTCGGAACCGCCGGATATAAGAAACTCTCAAAGTAGAAGGCAGAAGAATCAAAACATATATTTAGGCTCCACAGTAACCAACCCATGAACCAGCAACCCCATTTTGATATATTGATCAAAAGCTTCCAGGCCCAATAAGTACGCCTTGAAAGAGTAACCAGGAGGCTACAGAGAAGCATGATTGCGTAAAGCAAAATCATGCTTCCCCCTCTATAGTAAAAAGATTACCCACTGGCCTGAAGTCTTTGTTCAGCTTCCTCCCGTAGGTCAGCTCTGCTACTGGCAGCTCCTGCTTCGGCTGTGGCTATAGCTATAGCAGCCTCTGGCTCCAACGGGAGCTGCTTTTAACCATCCAGCTTCTGCGGGGGTGTAAGGTACGCCGGGGAAAGCACAGGTTCTTTCAATCTGCTTAAGCAAGGTGAAGGGGTTGACCGGGAAAGCACAGGTTCTTTCCATCAGCTTAAGCAAGGGAAGCAAGGTGAAGGGGCCGACAAGCTTACTCCAGTCCAGCATACAAACAGCATTCAGCTCAGGGGAAAAAGCCAAACTAGTCAAGGGCACTTGTTGACTAAGTGCTAAGGAGCCCATTTTTGGTTGCCAATACAATTATACATACACGTTTACAGACACCCAGTATTTGTGATAACTAACTTTGATAGATTTGGATCTTCTCAGAAATATAAGATTCAAAGACAGTTCCAAAAGAGTCATGATGGAAAAAGCTGGAAAAACACCTTAAAAAAAGAGTAATCTAAAAGGCAAAAGAGGTCCAAAAAGTAAATGATGGGAGGAATGCCTTAAAAAGCACAATTGTCCAAATGGAAAAGGAGGTCCAAAAGCTCACTGAAGAAAATAATTCCTTAAAAATTAGAATGGAGCAAATGGAAGCTAATGACTTCATGAAAACTCAAGAAATTATAAAACAAAACCAAAAGAATGAAAATAAATAGAAGACAATATGAATCTTCTCATGGCAAAAACAATTAATCTGAAAAATGGATCTAGGAGAACTAATTTAAAAATTATTGGACTAGGGGCAGTTGGGTGGCACAGCGAGTAGAGCAATGGCCCTAGAGTCAGGAAGACCTAGGTTCAAATCCAGCCTCAGATACTTGACACACTTACTAGCTGTGTGACCTTGGGCAAGTTATTTAACCCCAATCGCCCTTTCCCCCTCCAAAACCAAACAAAAACAAAAATAAAAATTATTGGATTATCTGAAAGCTGTAATCAAAAAAAGGATCCTCAACATCAGCTTTCAAGAAACTATCAAGGAAAATTGTCCAGATATTCTAGAACTAGAGGGGAAAACAGATATTGACAGAATGCACTTATCACCTCCTGAAAGACTCCTAGGAATATTGTAGCCAAATTCTGGAGTTCACAGGTAAAGGAGAAAGTATTGCAGTTAGCCAGAATTTCCATTCAAGTACTGTTGAAGCACAATCAGGAAAATATAAGATTTAGCAGCTTCTACATTAAGGGATCAGAAGGCTTTGGATATGATATTCCAGAGATCAAAGCAACTAGGATTAAAACCAAGAATTACCTACCCAGCAAAACTGAGTATAATGCTTCAGGGGGAAAAAATGGAATTTCAATGAAATAAAGGACTTTCAAGCATTCTTGATGAAAAGACCAGAGCTGAATAGAAAATTTGATTTTCAAATACAAGAGTAAAGAGAAATATGAAAAGGTAAACAGGAAAGAGAAACCAAAAGGGTCTTATTAAAATTGAACTACTTAAATTCCTCAAAGGAAAGACAATATTTGTAACTCATGAGACCTTTCTCAGTATTAAGGTAGTTGGAAGGAATATGTGTGTGTGTGTGTGTGTGTGTGTGTGTGTGTCTGTGTCTGTGTCTGTGTCTGTGTGTGTGTCTGTGTGTGTGTGTCTGTGTGCATGTGTGTATGTATACATACACACACATATACATCCTTACACACACACACACACACACACACACACACCCATATATATATATATATTCACATACCCACACACACACATATATGACAGAGGGCACAGGGTCAGTTGAATATGAAGGGGTAATATCTAAAAAATAAAAGTAAGGGGTGAGAGCAGAATGTACTGGGAGGAAAAGAAAGGGAGAGGTAGAATGGGGTAAAATATCTCACAGAAAACAGGTAAGAAAAAACTTTTAAAATGGAGGGGAAGAGGGGAGAAGCAGGAGGGAATTCGATTTGGCTTAAGGAAGGAATAACATACACCCTCAAATGACTATGAAAATCTGTCTTACTGTACAGGAAAGCAGGGTGGGGGATGATTGAAGGGAGTGGAAATAGGAGAGGGGGTAATCAGAAGCAAACACTTTTTAGGAGGGATAGGGTCAAAGGAGAGAATAGAATAAATGGGAGGTGGGATAGGAAGGAGGGAAATATAGGAAGCTTTTCACATCATGAATGTAATGGAAATGTTTTGCCTGACTACACATGCATAATCTATATCAAAATGTTTGCTTTATAAATGAGGACATGTGGGGAAGAAGGAAGGGAGAGAATGTGGAATTCAAAACTTCAAAAACAAATGTTAAAAATGTTTTTTTTATTCAACTGGGAAATACAGTACACAGGCAGTGGTGTACAGAAATCTATATTGCCCTACAGGAAAATAGAAGGAAAAAGGAATAACAGAAAGTGATGTTGTGATAAAAGGGTGGGAAAATTGGGAGAAGGGGTAATCAGAATGCACACCATCTTGGGGTGGGGGAGGTGAGAGATGGGAAGAAAATTTGGAACTCAACATCTTGTGGAATTGAATGTTTAAAACTAAAAATAAATTGATTAATTGATAAAAAAAATTAAAAAATGTATGAAATAAAAAAAATAAAATTAGACAGATGGAGGAAAACTAAAAAGAAAATGATGAAAATCCAAGAAAAACATGAAGGTTATGAAAAGAAATTCAACCAATTAAAAATGGAGATCCAAAATCTTAAGGAAGAAAATGACACCTTGAAAATAAGAATTGTGCAAGTGAAGCCCTCAAAGTTATAAGAGATCAAGAAATATATATATTTCTTTGTCTGGGACAGAGGATCTTTTTTTTCAAATATATGTTATTTATTTTCAGTTTTCAACATTCACTTCCACAAGAATGTAAACAGTTCAACTTTAATAAGTCCTTTATGGCTTCTCTTTCTTGTTTACCTTTTCATATTTCTCTTGATTCTTGTAATTGAAAGTCAAATTTTCTATTCAGCTCTAGTTTTTTCAACAACAATGCTTGAAAGTCCTCTATTTCATTGAAAATCCATTTTTTCCCCTGAAGTATCATACTCAGTTTTGCTGGGTAGGTGATTCTTGGTTTTAATCCTATCTCCTTTGACCTCTGGAATATGACATGCCAAAATCTTTGATCTCTTAGTGTCGAAGCTGCTACATCTTGTGTTATCCTGATTTTTTTTTTCCACAGTACTTGAATTGTTTCTTCCTAGCCACTTGTAACATTTTTTTTCCTTGATCTGGGAATGCTGGAATTTGCCTATAATATTCCTAGGAGTTTTCCTTTTGTGATCTCTTTCAGGAGGTGAATGGGGAATTCTTTCCATTTCTATTTCCCCTCTAGTTCTAGACTATCAGAGCCATTTTCCTTGATAATTTCTTGGAAGTTAATGTCTGGGCTCGTTTTTTGATCATGTCTTTATTTGTTGTTTGTATTTGCTCTGAAGCTCAGGGTGCTGGCTTTCCCTCCTGAGCTGAGTGAATGATATTTGTATGTTGGATTAAAATAAGATTGTTAACCCTTAATGTTGCTTCAGTTTTCTCATCTATTAAGTGGGGATAATGACAGTACCTACTGCCCAGAGTTGTTGAGCAATAAAGTGAGATAACATTAGTATAGCACTTTTTATACCATGTAGTGCTATATAAATGTCTTTATTAACATTATTATTAAATAAGCATTTATTAGGCACCTCTTCTATGTCCAGCAGTATGCTAAGTCCTTTACAGATATTGTCTCTCTTGATTATTAGCACAACCCTGTGAAGTAGGTAATATTATGGTCCCTATTTTATATATTTGGAAACTGAAATAGAAGTTAAATGATTTGCCCAGGATAATACAGCTAGTAAGTATATGAGACCAGATGAAGATCTAAGATGAAGATTCAGGCCTTCCTCACTCCAAGTACAGTGCTCTCTCCCCTGGAACACCTAGCTGACATTAATCAGATGATGATGGTGATGATGATGGTGATGATGATGGTGATGATGATGATGGTGGTGGTGGTGGTGATGGTGAAAACTAAGCTTCTTACTTTAGAATCTTATTGGCTTAAATGGAACATTCTGCATTTCTACCATCTGAATAACTCTTTACTTAGCTCCAGAGTTGAAAGGCACTCCTTGCTGAGATAATATGTACCAAATGTATTAAGCTGGAGCTAGTTTATCTGTAGCTCAAACTGTCATCACTGCATCAACCTTTTAAGATACAGATTTCTATAAGGTTACTTATATCTTCTATGAAGTTTCTATAATAATAATAATAATTATAATTATTATCATCCTCACCACAAATTTTATTATTGTTACTTATTATGATGTAAAAACAAAGTAATGCCATGAGAAGTTTTGGCTCACCTAACATAACACATATAGTAAGTAAAATAGGCAGAATTTGAACCCAGGTCTCTTATGATTCAAATATCCAGAAATATTTCTAATTTTGTGCTGCTTCTGAGAAAAGTAGAGGCTCTCATTATTTAACCTAGAAAGGCTAGTATGGGGACGAAACTAAATGTAGTATAATGCTAAAAATATATTAGAAAAACATATGGGAAATATTTATTGGCAACAAGATATATCATATTTTTGAAGGAAATTCCGTAGAAAGGTAGAGTACTTTAAAAATTACCATTAGTTTATTTCACATGAAAGTTGTATTTTATAATATCTGAGTCATTGAGTATGATATGGATTTCTATAAGTATTCATGGATATAAATTAGTGACATAAAAACAAGTACATTAAACAGGATTTAGCATCCATAGCTAGAAGGAATTAATAAGTCATTTAAGCCAATCATCTCATATTACAGATGAGAAAACCAAGACTCCAAAATAAAGCTCCCTGTCAAAGGTCACAAAGGTAATAAATAGAAGGGCCAGGATTCAAACCCAGTAATCTACTTCCAAATTCAGTGGCAGCTCTTAACTATCCATATAACAATTCACTCAAAAAATGACTCTTTTTTATCTCCATATCCTAGTCTCTCAGATTTGGAAGCTCCTTGAGATCAAAGGTTATTTTTTTCTTGCAAAATATCTTCTTACAACTATTAAGACATATGATTTTTCTCTCTGAATATTATCATACTGTCTCCCTTCTATAATAACATCATTAGCCCCTTCTAAATGAGCTCTTAAATGCATGTAGTTTTCAGGACCTTCAATAGAAACTACACCTATAAATAAGAATTTCAAAAATAAACTGTTTATCTCTAGTGCCATGCTCATAGTAGGTGCTCAGTGAGTGAAAGCTAAATTGAAATAATGGAATTTTATAGGCATAGAGCCAGGGTAGAGAAAAGTGGGCTAGTTGAGGGATAAAAAAAGTATGCCATTCAAGTGTTTCTTTTTTTTCTTCATGGGAAAGAGTTGTAAGATTTCTTTGAGGTACTGGTGACAACCCAAGCCCCTATGTGCATCATTCTCCTCTAAACAGCATTTATTTTTATTATTTGTAGTTGTCTTACTATTATTTAGCACTGACATCCCAGGTTTTCTTTTTAATGCCTTTTGGATCTTTCCATATGTTTTATAAATCAGTAGGAGTACTTTGGAGGGAAAACATTTTACGTACTCACCACTTTGAAAAGATGACACATTATTCTTTGAACAGCCTATTTACCTTTCTCCACTTGGTTAAAAACTAAATGCCACTTTAATGAACAAAACCGTTGGGCTAAAATATGCCTGTTTTGACATTTCTGCTTTCCAAGTTCAGTAAATCAAAGTTTTCTCATGTGAAATATCAAAATAATAATAAATCCTCTGTGTACTAAAATCCTCATTGTGAACACTCTTCACTGATTTCAGGCAGGCAGCCAGTGATGGGAGTAAAAGAGAAATGCAAGCCTTGAAATTCCATTATGCCCTTACAGAAACCACTGAATCACAATTCAATATTTTGCAGTTCTTGGAAGCCAAGGTTTTCAGGTATGGAATTTTTTACTCTTGTGCTTGTATCTTTTTGCAATTCAGACAAGTCACAGCACCCTACGAAAGGGAATTATATAATGAGTTATGCTGGCTAGCATGGGTAAGTAAGGTCTTCATATTGAAAAGATGTATCTGAATTACTGGTACCAAACGTAAAAAAATAAAACATGAAAAATAAATCTGGAAATGTTCCTTAAATGCCAACTATGTGATCATTTTAAACGAATATTGGAAGGGATTAATTTTTACTGTACCTGCCACTTTACTTGGCATGGTGAAAATTAAATTTGGTATTGAAATTTTTAAACAGTAAATGAAGACTAATAAGACTATTTAAGCATAAATCAATTACCCATATATCAAAGTGTATGCATATAGAAAGGACTGAGTTGTTGGAGCTAGTGGTTAGGAGAAAGAAGAGAGGAAGATGTGGCAAGGGTATAATGGTGGCAGCTTGGACTGAGAAAGAAGAGTGGTTGATTTGTCTCCCATTTTGCAAGTATAAATGACAAAGAAAGACAGGAAGGCAGGTAAAGACTCAAATTTACCTCTTCCTGAGAAACTGGTGGAGTAAATGGATTTGTCATGGAGCTGGAAGCATTATGAGACAAACCAGAAAATCAGAGGAGAGAGAATGTCTCTCCTCACTCCTCCCAGCTTTCTATCCTCTTTATTGACTGAAAAGAGTGGGATAATATTTGAGCCATTGGCAGAAAACCCCTGCTGGAGGAACCCTCATATACCAGACAGTAACTCTGAGGGAAGTGAAGTGAGGGTATTGTAAAAAGGCAGATTAGTGTAGCAGAAATTGTACTAATAGTGAACTTAGAGGACCAGGATTCAAATCTCACCTGTGACATGCCCTCTGTGACCTGTGGACAAATCACTTTTTCTATCTAGGCCTCAGTTTTCTAAAATCTGTGGAAATGAGAGGGTTGCAATAGATGACCCTTAGTTCCATTCCAGATGAAATCTGTGTTATTTCCATTGACTTGGGGATTAATGTACACTCACACAAAGGTCTTTTTGTTTTAATTTTCTTTGTCAATTTTCTTCAATCATTGTATGGCTGAAAACATTCATCGTTGTTCATCATACAATATTGCTATTAATGTGTACACTGTTTTCCTGGTTCTGCTCATTTCACTTCGTATCAGTTTATGTAAGTCTTCCCACATTTTTCTGAAAGCATCCTGCATGCCATTTCTTTCAACACAATAGTATTCCATCACAATCATATGCAACTACTTGTTCAGTCATTCCTCAATTGATGGGCTTCCCCTAAATTTTCAATTTTTTGCCACCACAAAAAAGCTTCGGTAAATATTTTTTGTACACCTAGGTCACTTTTTTTCCTTTTTTCTTTGATATCCTTGGGATATAGACTTAATGCTGGTATTGCTGAGTCAAAGAGTCACAAGGGTCACATTTTTTATAGCCCATTGGGCACAGTGCAAAGTTACTCTCCAGAATGGTTGAATCGGTTTACAATTCCACGAATAGTGAATGTATCCCAATTTTTCCACATCCTTTCAAATGTCTTTTTTTTCCTTTTCTGTCATAGTAGCCAATGTGATAGGTGTGAGATGGTTACTCAGTGTTGTTTTAATTTGTATTTCACATATCAATAGTGTTGTAGATATTTTCATATGATTGGCAATAGTTGTTTTCTCCTTCTGAAAACTGCCTCTTCATATCCTCTGAATACTTCTCAATTGGGGAATGACACACACTTATAAATTTGATTCAGTTTTCTCTATATTTGTGAAATGAGGTCTTCATCATAGAAACTTTCTGAAAAATTTTTTTTTCAAGTTTACTCTTTTCCTTCTCATCTTGGCTGCATTGGTTTTATTTATACAAAAATTAATTATCCATTTTACATTTTGCAGTGATCTGTCTCCTATTTCATCACAAATTCTTCCTTTATTCATTGATTTGACAGGTGAAATTTTCTATACTCCCTTTATTTGCTTATAATGCCAAGTTTTATGCCTAAATCATGTACTAATTTTGACCTTTTCTTAGTATATGTCTTGAGATGTTAGTCTAGATTTAGTTTCTGCCAAACTATTTTCCAGTTTTCTTATCAATTCTTGTCAAATAATGAGTTATTGTCCCAAATCTCAGATCTATAAGTTCATCAAAGTATAGATTGCTATGATAATGTAATCCTGTGTATTGTTGCCTAATCTATTCCATTGTTCTAGCCCTCAGGTTTTTTTTTTGTTTGTTTGTTTGTTGGTTTGTTTGTTTTTTGGAGGGGGCAAGGCAGGGCAATTGGGGTTAAGTGACTTGCCCAAGGTCACACAGCTAGTAAGTCTGTCAAGTGTTTGAATCCAGATTTGAACTCAGGTCCTCCTGACTCCAGGGCCAGGGCTCTACTCACTGTACCACCTAGCTGCCCTATAGCCCTCTGTTTTTCAACCTGTACCAGACTGTTTTCAGGATTACTGCTTTGGAACACAGTTTGGAATCTGGTAGTGCCAGGCTGCCTTCCTTCGTGTTTTTTTCCCTTGATACCCTTAATATTCTTCTAGACTAATTTTGTTGTAATTTTTCTGGATCTGTAAAATAATTATTTGCTAGTTTTGTTGATAGGACACTGAATATGTTAAATAATTTTGGTAGAATTGTAATTTTTACTATTTTGGCTTGGCCTACCAATGGGCAATTAATATTTTTCTGATGGTTTAGATCTATATTTGTGTGAAAAGTGTTTTGTAATTTATAAATAATATCCCTAGTTTTGTCTTGTATGTAGAAACCCAAATATTTTAAATTTTCTGCAGTTATTTTAAGTTGAATTTCTCTTTCCAACTCTTCCTGAAGGGTTTTTTTGATAGCATATAGAAATTCTGATATTTTATGTAGGAATATTTTATACCCTGAAAATTTGGTAACATCATTAATAATTTCATCTGGGTTATTGGTTTATTCTCTAGGAGTCTATAAATATACCATCATATTGTCTGAAAATAACAATAATAATAATTTTGATTTCTCTTTGACTATTCTCATTCCTTCAAGTTATTCTTCTTGTCTTATAAAAATAATATGGCAATGCCTGGCATTCTATCTGAATGCTACAGTATAATAATGGTGATAATGAGCATCATTGCTTCAACCTTGATCTTATTGGAAAGGCTTCTAGTTTATTTCCATTAGATATAGAGCATACTCCTGGTTTTATGTAGATAATATTAATCATTGTAAAAATGTTCCATTTATCCCTATGCTTTATAGTCTTTTTTAAACAGGAATTAATGTTGCATTTAATCAAAAATATTTTCTGCATCTATTGAGACAATCACACAATTTTTTCTTAGTTATTGATTCCATTTTATGTGGCCAATTATTATGAGAGTTTTCTTAATACTGAATCAGCTCTGCATTTCTGGTAAAAATCTCACCTGGTCATAATGTATGATCTTTTGATATGTCATTGTAATATCCTTACTAGTATTTTATTTATATTTTTGCATCAATATCCATCAGGAAAGTTGGTACATGGTTTGGTTTTGTTTCTTTTTTCTCTCGTTCTTATTCTTCCTGATGTAGATATCATTATTATATTAGTCTTGCAAAAGGAATTTTGTAGGACTCCTTTGCCTCTTTTCCCAAATAGGCTATATAGTATTGGAATTAATTGTTTTTTTGTAATGTTTGGTAGAATTTCCTTGTGAATGCATCTGTAATCGTCATTTTTGTTATATTAGCTCTGCCTACCCATGACCAACTGATATTTTTCCAATTATCTAAATCTGACTTTATTTATGTGAAAAGTGTTTTGTAACTGTGTTCATATAGTTTCTGGGTTTGTCCTGCCAAGTAGACTCCCAAATATTTTACAATGTTTGCAGTAACTTTAAATGGAATTTCTCTTTCTATCTTTTGCTGTTGTGCTTTGTTAGTAATATATAGAAATGCTGATGATTTGTCTGGAGTTTTTGGCCATGCTTTTTAAGGATTTATTCTCTTCAGTGGAATTTTTTGTTGCTGTCCTTGCTTCTTTTACCATTTGGCAAAGTCTGCTTTGTAAGGTGTTATTTTAAACTATATTTTTAGTGCCTTTTACCAATTTCTTGACTCTATTTTCATAATTTTCTTCTATAACTCTCATTTCTTTGCCTAATTTTTCCTCTACATCACTTATTTGATCTTTAAAATATTTTTGATCTCATCCAGGAATTGCTATTACACTTGTGTCCTATTCACATTTTTTTCTTTGAAGTTTTGCTTACATTAAAATTCTTTTTTTAATTTGTTTGCTCAATTTTTCAGCTTATGTCTTGGCTTTAACCTTTATATTAAAGTTGGGCTCTCCTCCCAGGATGTAGTGGACATTGTCCCAAACTTCGAGTTTTTTTATACTATTTTGGGGAAGCAGTTCCAAGGGTCAGTAAATTTTCATTGCTTCTAAGGTGATACAATCCAAGAAAAAAGGTGTTTTCACTCCTCTCCTAGCCTATACCTTTGTTTTGACCCAGGAAGGAACCTTGTTCCTCTGCAGTGACAAGTGTAAGTATTCCTCTTGGCTCTAGTGCTCTTTTCTGCCATAGAACTGAGACCAGGTTCCTTATTTCATTGTGAATGACCAGAAGCAAACTTCTCTGTGACTAAGGTTTTTGGCCATATGTGGTAGTGCTCTTTTCTTCCTTGGCACAGAGACTAGGGCCTCTGCTCCCCTGTGATTGACCACAAGCACTCTTCTTCTCCTTGGAACTGAGACAAGCGCCCCTGCCCTCCTATGACTGCAAGTGCTCATCTTCACCCTGGAACTGAGACCGGGAACTGCATATAAATAGCACAACAGGTTCCTATACTGTGTGCCAGAAAAGGATCTTCTGATATCTTTTCCTTTTTATTTTTTTATTAATTCATTTTTTAATTTTCAACATTTACTTCCATAAGATTTTGACTTCAAATTTTCTCCCCATCTCTCCCTTCCCCCATCCCAAGACATTGTGCATTCTGTTTAACCCTTTCCCTAATCTGCCGTCCCTTCTAACACCCCACCTCCCTTCTCTTATGCCCTTCCCTTCTATTTTTCTCTATGGCAAGATAGATTTCTATATGCCATTGCCTGTATATCTTATTTCCCAGTTACATGTAAAAATGCTTTTTAACATTTGTTTTCTAAACTTTGAGTTCTGCGTTCTCTTCCTTCCTCCCTCCACAACCAATCTCATTGGGAAGGCAAGGAATTTGATATAGGCCATACATATGCAGTCATGCAAAACACCTCCATAATAGTCATTCTGTGTAAGAGGAGATACATTTGACTTCATCCTGTCCCACACCTCCCCATTTATTCTATTGTCTCCTCTGATCCTGTCCTTCTTAAAAGGTGCTTGCTTCTGATTACCCCCTTCTCCCATTTGTCCTCCCTTTCATAATCCCCTACTCTCTTACCCCCAACCTTTTTCCTGTAGGGTAAGATAGATTTACATACCCTATTGAGTTTGGATGTTATTCCCTCATCATGGCAAATCTAATGAGAGTAAGGTTCACTCATTCCCTATCACCTCCCCTCTCTTCACTTCCACTGTAAAAGCTTTTTGGGGGCCTCTATTATATGAGATCATTTACCTCATTCTATCTCTCCCTTTCTCCTTCTCCGAGTATATTTCTCTCTCAACCCTTAATTTTCTTTTTTAGATAACATCCCTTCATATTCAATTCACCCTGTGCCCTCTGTCTCTCTTTCTGTGCGTGTGTATACACATACACACATATATATAAATATACATATATGTGCATATAAATATATGCATATATATCTATACATTATAGAGATAGATATATTTAGATATATCAATATTGATATAGAAATATATAGATATTGATATAAATATGATATAGATATAGATATATTCCCTCCAACTACCCTAAAACAGAGAAAGGTCTCAGGAGTTACAAATTTCATCTTTCCATGTAGAAATATAAGCAGTTCAACTTTGGTAAGTCCCTTATGATTTCTCTTTCTTGTTTACCTTTTCACATTTGTCTTGAGTCTTGTTTTTGAAAGTCAAATTATCTATTCAGCTCTGGTCTTTTCATCAAAATGCTTGGAAGTCCTCCATTTCATTAAAATGTCATTTTTTTCTCTGAAATATTGTACTCAGTTTTGCTGGGTAGGTAATTCTTGGTTTTAATCCTAGTTCCTTTGACCTCTGGAATATTATATTCCAAGTCCTGCAATCCCTTAACATAGAAGCTGCCAAATCTTCTGTTATCCCAACTGTGTTTCAACAGTGCTTGAATTGTTTCTTTCTGTCTGCTTGCAATATTTTCTCCTTGACCTGGGAACTCTGGAATTTGGGTACAATATTCCTAGGACTTTTCTTTTTGAGATCTCTTTGAGTAGGTGATTGGTGGATTCTTTCCATTTCTATTTTACCCTCTTGTTCTAAAATATCAGGGCAGTTTCCTTGATAATTTCTTGAAATATGCTATCTAGACTCTTTTTTGGATCATGGTTTTCAGGTAGTCCAAAAATTTTTAAATTATGTCTCCTGGATCTATTTTCTTGGCCAGTAGTTTTTTTTTCTAGTGAGATATTTCACATTGTGTCCTATTTTTTTCATTCTTTTGCTTCGGTTTTATAATTTCCTGATTTTTCATAAAGTCGTTAGTATCCATTTGCTACGTTCTAATTTTTAAGGAATTGTTTTCTTCAGTGAGCTTTTGGATTTCCTTTTCCATTTGGCCAATTCTGTTTTTTTTTAAGGCATTCTTCTCCCCATTGACTCTTCAGACTTCCTTTGATTTTGAGGTTAGTCTATTTTTAAGGTGTTATTTTTTCTCTTTTTTTGGGAGGTGGTCTCCTTGAAGAAGCCGTTGACTCATTTTTCATGATTTTCTTGCATCACTCTCATTTCTCTTCCCAATTTTTCCTCTACTTCTCTTACTTGATTTTCAAACTCCTTTTTGAGCTCTTCCATGGCCTGAGACCAATTCATATTTTTCTTGTAGATTTTGGATGTAGGATCTTTGACTTTGTTGTCTTCTTGTTGTATGTTTTTGCCTTCTTTTTCACCAAAGTAAGATTCTACCAACTGAGCTTTTTTTACACTGTTTGCTCATTTCCCCAGCCAATTGCTTAACTTTTTAACTCTTTGTTAAGGTAGAACTCTGCTTCTGGTGTGGGGGTTGTACAGTCCCACATTTGGGGGGCTTTGTGCAGATATTTTCAGAGGTACTTCTAGGAACCTGTAAATTTTCGGTTAATCCAAGCAGGTATGAACAAAGGAGAGGTGTTTACTCCTCTTCTCTTCTGTTGTCTGGTCTGTGAGTGAGCACAATCGCTCTTTTCTGCCTTAGAATTGTAAAGAGGATTCCTTCTCCAACAACACCACAGGCTCCATCACAACATCACTCCTCCTAGCCCTAGGGCAGCCACCCAGAATTGGAACCCAGATCAAAGCGTGGACAGAGCAAGAGAATCCTGCCTTAATGCCATCAAAGAGATTCCTGCAATGCCCCTCTTATCAGCCACTAGATCCCTCCCATCATCTT
Source organism: Trichosurus vulpecula (assembly GCF_011100635.1). NCBI lineage: Eukaryota > Metazoa > Chordata > Mammalia > Diprotodontia > Phalangeridae > Trichosurus > Trichosurus vulpecula. Next base: position 22,687,687 of record NC_050578.1, read on the forward strand.
TGGGCCTAGAGCTCCAGAAGCTGCCACCACCTCCACTGTCTACACTGCCCCAGGGGGGCGGGGCTGACTGTGCTCCTCTCTCCATTATGGGGATGGAGTTATTCCACGCTCTTCTGTCACCCAGGTGTGATAAACCTTCCCTACTGACCTTCTAAGTTGTCTTTGGCGTTTGTGGGTTGAGAAGTCTGGAAATTATCATAGCCGCCAGTGAGTCAGTGCTGTGAGACCTGCTCATACACCATCTGTGCCTGCTCTCACTGTGTCTGTGCCAGTAAGGTCCATGCTGGACTGCTCTCCTCTCCCAGCCTGGTGCAACTGACCTTTCCTGTCAAGCTTCCAGGTTGTCTTGGGCTGGAAATTTATTTCACTCTGTCATTTCATGGTTTCTGCTGCTCTAGAATTTGTTTACAGTTGTTCTTTACAGGTATTTGGAGGGTTTTAGGGGAGAGCTCAAGCAAGCCCCTGCTTTTACTGCAGCATCTTTTCTCCAAATCCTCATCCTGATATCTTTTTCTGACCAGCTGCTCAACCCCTTCACCATCTGTGGGCTGAGGGCTTTTAATGCTGCTGCTGCTATCGCTGTTGCTGTTGTTGCAATCCCAGTTGCATCCAAGGATTGCTGCTAGTGTCGCAGCAGCAGTGTTGCTGCAGCCTGCGTTGAAATTCAGGCTGACCACTATCCTGATGTGACGGAGTTTTCCAGCTGAACTCCTAAGTTGTCTTGGGCTAGAATATTATCTCACCATGACCTTTTGGCTCTGCCATTCTGGCATTTGATTTGAGTCTTTACTTTAAAAGCATATTGATGGGAATGTTGAAAGTGTTTAACTTAGTTTCTGCCATCTCTATCATCTTTGTTCCACCCCAAAGTCCCACAGAAGTAATGAAGTAAGCCTTTTGATATTACACCTTGGTTTCCAATAACCTTTTTCCTTTTTAGTGCAGTCCAGGATGCAACCAAAGCAGCAACAATTATTGTTCCAGGACTACGTAGCAAGCGGTTGTGTTCAGCTGTCAGGTGTGCCCACAACTCATTTAAGATGTCTTGAGACATACTCAGGACACTCCTACTTGCAAGGGATATGCTGTTGAATATGAGCTCTTTGTTGTGGTGATCAAAATAATTTGAAATGAGAGTTAGAATTGAAGCCAGACAGATGGAGTAAATCTGGAGAACAGGTATTTATAAAAGGGGTTTGAGAGGTATCAGGAGGGTAAGGGAGAATCAGCTTGTCATGTAGACAGAAGCAGAATATTAGGAAAACTGGTGGTTTATGAAGAAGGACCAGTAAATAAGCAAATTGGATTGAGAGAGAAATGGAGCCACTTGGGATGGTGAGTTGAGTGAATCAGATGAGATGATTGAATGTGGGTTAATATGGTAGTCTACAGCCTCAAAGGCTGTGTGGAGACTCATAATGAGAAGTTTATATTATGTTCTTGGTCCTAATGCCCACTGCCCATCCCTTTCCAGCAGTACCAACATATGGGGACCATTAGGAGAAAATTTATATCTCAAAAATGGCAAATTTATGAATGTTTCAAAACAAAAGGAAATGGCGGCTAGGGGTTGGATCAAGGGAACCTAGAGTCAAAGATATAAGGTTCATGATTGTGAGTTGAAAGTTCCTTAAATTTTATTTAGTATTATTTTTTTTTTATTTCTCAGCCTTGACTTATGCCCCTATTTTGGGATCCCTTCCCATTTAAATCACCGAATATTTTAAAGTGCCCATTATGTGGGTACTGAGAGAATGAAAAAAAAATGCAGAAAAGACTTTCTTATGCTCTCTCTCTCGCTCGCTCAAACACACACACAAACACTCAGGAGCATGTATATACATATATACACATATGTGTATATATACACACACGTATATATACACACGTGTATATACATATATACACATATATGTATATATGCATGCAAGTGTACGCACATATATGTATATATACACACCCACACACAAATGTGGATATTGAAATATCTACATACTTCATTTTTATATCATCCTTATTTCTTTATATATCAATTCCCCTCCTTTCCTCAGAAAGTTATTTCTTTTAACAAAGAACAAAAAAAGATAAGGGAATTCAACAAATCAATCCAATCCAATCCAATCCAAAACAACACAATACAGTACACTATAATATAATACAGCATAATACAATACAATACAATATATTACAATACAATGCAATACAATGCAACACAATGCACTATTTTGCATCCATTGTATCCAAGTTTACAAAAAGGGGAAGGAGGTATATGTTCTGTCTCAATTTCACCATCAGGAAAACAGGTATACCAATTTCACCCAACTCACAGAAGTGTGAGGATCAAATGAGATAACATATGTAAAGCACTTCACATTATGCGAAAGCTAGCTATTGTTTTATTTTATTTTGTTGAACACCCCTTACCAACCCAGAAGCGTATTGCTCTTAGCATCTTTCTGGACATCTTTGTTTTTGCCTGTTATTGGAGTTATAAGAGGAGACTTCCCTTTCCCTCAGGTTCAAAATAACCCCCACTTGCCTCATCAAATTGCCCAGGAGTTATACACTCAAGGAGAACAAATTAAGTTTTTATAAAATATTTTTAACAAATTTATTAAGGGAAATATTCAACTTTTCACTATGAGGTCAAACATTCTTATATATAATCTGGAATTAACTGTGAGTAAGCAGTAGTGGAAAAGACATTAAATTAAGAGTCAGGGTGTTGAGTTTCTACTCCTCACTGTGTCCTTAGGTTTCTGTTTGACTTTGAGCAAGTGGCTTGACCTCTTTGAGACTCATGGTCTTTTCCCTAAAATTAAAGAGTTGGATTAAATGTTCCCTAAGTTTCCTCCAGATCTAGGCTTCTTCTAATATTAATCTGGGGGCAAAAACATATGAGAAATTGGTCATGAAAACAATTTTTAAAAAGTGACTACAAATAGCTCATTGAAACCTGGGTCATTTCACCATTTGCAGACTAAATCAATTATTTAAAAAAAAAAAGAAATAAAAAAGAAACAAGGTATTTTATAGTTAAGTGAACTCTAGGTCAAGAGAGGCTAAATGTTTACATAAGTCCCAGAGAAAAGGAGGGAACACTGGTAGTGAAATGGGAACCCATTGGGTTCTAGTATCCTAGGCACAATAATTGCTGTTTTTCATCTCCTCAAGCACAGAGCAAGAAGGAAGTCAGCTCCCGGTGCTTTGAAAAACTTTGCCTTTAGGTAGAGGAATGGAATTATTAATTCTAATAGCTCCAGAGTAATAGAAGATCCACTGAAGTGGAGATACTCATGCCTCAAGAACTTTCACAATAGGAAAAAAGTATCTTTTTTTAGAGGTAATACTGCTTGGTGGGGGAAAAATGAATTTGTTGTATTTTCTAGAATTTATCTATAATTAAAAGAGCAATTCTTTTCCTTCCTTCCTCCCTTTATTCCTTCCTCCCTCCCTCCCTTCTTTCCTTGCTTTCTTCCTTCCTTTGTTTCTTTCTTTTTCTTTCTTTCTTTGTTTCCTTTTTTCTTTCTTTCTTTGTTTCTATGATTCCTTGGTTCCTTGGTTCCTTCTTTTCTTTCTTTCTTTCTTTCTTTCTTTCTTTCTTTCTTTCTTTCTTTCTTTCTTCCTTCCTTTCTTAATTCCTTCCTTGAATCCATCCCTGTCTTTTTCTTTTTCTCTTTCTTTCTTTCTTTCTTTCTTTCTTTCTTTCTTTCTTTCTTTCTTTCTTTCTTTCTTTCTTTCTTTCTTTCTTCCTTTCTTCCTCCCTTCCTTCCTTCCATCCTTCCTTTCTATCTTTTTTCTATCTTTCTTTCTTTCTTTCCCTTCCTTCCTTCCTTCTTATTTATTTATCTATCTATCTATCTGTTTCTTCCTTTCCTTCTTTCTTTCTTCCTTCCTTCCTATCTATTTTTCTTTCTTTCTTCCTCCCTCCCTCCCTTCCTTCCTTCCTTTCTTCCTTTCTTTCTTTCTTTCTTCCTTCCTTCCTTCCTTCCTTCCTTCCTTCCTTCCTTCCTTCCTTCCTTTCTTTCTTTCTTTCTTTCTTCCTTTCCTTCTTTCTTTCTTCCTTCCTTCCTTTCTTTCTTTCTTTCTTTCTTTCTTTCTTCCTTCCTTCCTTTCTTTCTTTCTTTCTTTCTTTCTTTCTTTCTTTCTTTCTCTCTCAACTTCACCCTAGATTTAAATACAAGTGCTACTCAATCCCACTCTGAATGGCATGTGAACTTTGACCAGCTTTATTTCCTACCTAATCTATTCTGCTCCCCCACCCTGCCCCCCACTTAGGCAACCTGGTAGACCCTTACTCCTGGTAGGCTCACCAAATTATTGTTAATGGTAGTGTCAATACCCCATCTGCTTTGTCCACTGAAAGTTCAAACTCCCCAGCTACAAAGATCCAGAAGTCTCAGGATTACAAGCATGCCCTACCACTCCCTGCAAACAGCTTTCAGAGAGGGGGAAAGTAAAAGATGTTATCACAACTCTGAACCAAGATTGTGAATTGTCACAAAAAAGTTGAAAAGGTATGCAATTTCTCATCAATTAAAACAATAACAATGAATCAAGAATACAGCCTAACTAGATAATGTGTTATTGTCTTGTTATTTTGTTGTTGTCTTGTTGTCGGATTATACCTGGGAGAGAAGGAATCAAATTAGAAAACGCCTCAGTAGTGCAGTGGAATATGTGAAGGAGACAAAATAACCTCCATAACTTAAGACAAACTCAGTCAAATACCACTAAAAATAATGCCCCTGGTTAGAGCTTCTACCAGGAAATTCCGAAGCAAGAAGCAATTCTATCCCCATTTCCGCTTCTGTGTATAGTACTGCACACTCTGGGACACTTATCAAATACTTGACTGACTGCTCTTACTCTGCCTCCAACATTACAAACTCCATTGACAGAGAGAAAGTGAACCTAACCCAATTAAGGGAGAAAATATTTTTCTATACTTTCCTCGAATGTGTTGGTGTCTTTGATCAGAATCATTAGCCATTCTAGTCCATAAATTACAGTCCAGCCTAGCAAATATTAAGAACTTCAGGACCTCCCTAATTCATTCTTATAAAAAAAAGCAGCCTGGAATTAATCATGTGACTGGATAGAATGAGCTGAGTAAGGATGATGGTTTTAAGTAACAGGTTTTTAAAAGCAGTACTGCAGATTTTGCAGGGTAAGAGAGTGAGTACTGTCTTAAATGTCTGGCCTCCATCTTTTAAGTGGTAATGTGGTCTTTTTCTCTATGTTTGTGAAAAATCCATCTTTTCCAACTAACTGGCTATATAAATCATGGCAGTGAATCATATTTGAAGTAATGGGGCATTTCATGTTTTTCTTTCTTTAACTAAGTATTAAAAAGCATAATCAGGCAGACTGAAAAAAAGCATTCAGCAACCAAGCCTGGTGCATGGACACTCTACTGAAAGCTGGAGAAGATTGTAAAGCACATTAACAAGCTCCCAGACCTCATGGATTTAGGATTTAAGGTTCCTCAGCAGCCTGTAGATAGGAATGTGCAGAGTCTTTGATTAAAAAGTGATTTCAAGTTCTATCTTCTTGGGTTAATGCAGGTAATGGTGCTAATGTCTATGTTAGGACTGAGAAGAGGATGAAGCAGAAGGATTGTGTTCATTCTACACCAGGTTAACATGATAAGCTGCAATGCAAGTGATAACAGCCTGCCAATTAACCATGCTATAAATGGCAATATTGTCCAATAATCCTGACTGTAGGACACCACTGTGACAAAAATGGTGAAAAATGATGCTGACAAATTTTTGGTCTTTTCCCTTACTTTGCATATTCACCAAAATAAATTTGATGTTATTTTATTTACTGGGAAAAGGAAGACAATGCTTTGAAGAGACTTTTTTATTTTGTCTGGACCAGTTATTTCCTTGGTATGTGGAGAGCACAGGAAAGAATTTAATTTACCAAGGCATTTTCTACCAGGAAAGATTTATATCCTCTCTGCCACTTAGAGTCTTAAACATTTGCTTGGGGCACTTAAGAAAATTAGATGACTTGTCCAGGGTCACAGAGCCAGTCTGTATCTGAGGTAGGATTTGAACCTCAGTCTTCTTGAATAAGAGGCTAGCATACTACCCATTTTATTCATTTGTCATTTGCATATATAATAAGGGTGTAATGTTTGTTGAACTGATTCAAAATGGATTGAATTTAATTGAATTTTTAAGCCATGCTTTCTCAGCCATAATAAAATTAATCTATTAAAAAGAAAACCACTGTCATAATCACACTTCCTCAAGAATCTTTGATTTCATTTATGTGAGTTCTTCTTTCACCCATGGAGTTTGAATTCCATTTATAATTTATTAAAAATATTTTCATAACTGCAATGGCAAAAAAAAATCAATTTGTACCCAGCCTATCTATACCAAGTTTCTTTAAAAAATAGATAGAAAGTGTGTGTATGTATATGTACACATATGTATATATGCACATATATGTATATATGGATATACATATATGTTTTGAATGTGAAACACATGCTTGCCAAAAAGACTATTTTATAGAGAACTCACACAGGGCAAGTGGTCACATGGTGGTCAGGAGAAGTGATACAAATACACTCTCAAAGTCTCTCTCAAGAACTTTGGAATTGACTGTGTGACATGGGAGATATTGGTACAGGACTGTTCAGCATGGTTTGCCCACATAAGAGAAGGTGCTGTGCTCTATGAGCAAAGTAGGATTGAAACAGCTGAAAAGAACCCAGGATGAGCAAGTTTAGAGTATCTACCCCAAATGTTCAGATGGACTATTTGTGTCTGACCTGTGGTAGACCATTCCAAGTTCATATTGACCTGATCAGCCATAGTCGGACACATTGAATCCTGACTCAAACATAGTGATATCATTTTGGTTCTCTTCAAGAATGAAGGGCAACAACCACTATATACTTTGATAATTATGTTTCTTTCTAGTTGGTTTCCTTTTTTATTTTTATGCATTTAATAACATTCTGAAAAGTCAATATGCTTCAGAAGACTGTTAAAAGCACTCATGACACCAAAAACGTTGAAAACCCTTGAGATTCTACAGTAAGTTGGGCAGCATCTGAGGCAAAAGACATGAGTTGTTTTTTTCTGCTTTTATAATAACAGTATTTACAATTTGGTAACTCTTACTAGAGATTTTACTCCTCTAGAATTACCTTCAGGAACAAAGCTAAGGTCACCACTATACTATGCTGAGTCATCAGAGGAAGATTTCAGCAGATGCTTGCTTATAGCTAATAACTCACATTCATTTGCCATTTCAACATTACAAGTATGGAGTTGACTCTGATTCTTTGAGGCTATGCCATCAGGACATAAGTTACCACAAGTCTTACTGACCTTAAAGTTTTTCAATCACGAGACCATCAATGGACCGTTCATCTATCTCTTGAGGAAAAATATTAAAACAAATCCACTCAAAAATTCATCACCAATAAGTTAGTAATGAGATGATGCATTTTTTGGCCATCATGACCCATGATGGAATGTTACTTCAACCACTGAAGAGGAATACCCTGTGATGTACATAGGACCGATACTATCATCACTTTACAAATGAACAATAGTTGAACTTGTCATAAAATTTTGTGATTAAAAATGAAATGACCTAGTCATGTAGCAATAATTAGAAATGATAGGTGGATCATCATAGTGCTACTCTGGAACCCTTGGGATGTCAGAAGAAATCAAGAAAAGCCTCCAGCATTATCAGGTGACCATGAACAAGTGTTCTATTTGATGCACAGACATAGATGGATTGTACACTGGTCCATTTGAAGATATTTCCTTAATCCACATGACCACAGATTTATGACATTTAGAAAGGTCAAGTGTTTTGCCCATAATACACCCCAGAGCCAAGATTCAAAGTCAGGACAGGGTAATAAGTCCAGTGCTCATTCTGCTTTAATATGCTGCTTCTTTTTCATCATGTCACAAATAGCAAATGACTAATGGCATGGTGAGTTATTCAGTTTATATTAAAACTAATGAATCAGTGACCAAAGAAACAAAGGCAATATTATAGTAGCAAATTAACAGGGAAAATTGCTTCCTGTCATTGACAGTAGATCAACTACATGATCATATATATTCTGGTGCTACCAAGAAAGAAAGAACATAAGCATGGTTCATAGGACCTGGATACAAATCCCCCTGTCTTAGCTGGTTACTTAACTTCCATGGGTCATAATTTTTTCATCTGTAAATGAAGGGTTTGGACTAAATGACTTCTGAGTCATCCCTCTAGCTCTCAACTCATAATCCTATGATTCAGTCTAATGTATCACCAAAAATACCTCAGAGTCATGTATAACAAATTTCCCGATGCAAGTAAACTAGATCTTGGGCTGAGCATCATACCATTCTCTGCCTCATCTGCCACAAATACTCATTCCATTCCTACTCTTTTTCCATTCAACTACTGAGATAAATTGGGAAAAAGCACTGGGTTTGGAACTAGAATACTTATTTTCAAATCCTGGTTCCACAACTTACTACCCATCTTAGTATAAGCAAAACTTTCAAACTCATATTGCCTCATAGATTCTTGCCCTGTAAAATTGATAATAACATCTGCAATATTTACTTTCTAGGACCATCATGAGAATTAAATGAAATAAGATGCACAAAACCCTTTATGACAAGAGGTTACATTTATAGAGCACTCAAAATTTTGTAAAGTTCCTGTCGTGAATCATCTCACCTGAGTCTACTAGCAACCTGCTGAAATTGATGTTTAGATTGTATTCGCCCTCTTATATAGATGAAGAAACTGAGGGTCAGAAAGATTAAGTGACTAGGGCAGGAGAACATAGTAATTTAGAAATGTTTTCATGCCAAATCTTACTGTAATAAATAGTTCTACTATGCTGGGTTGCACCTCAGTTAGAGACATAAACCTTTGTTACTTGTATAAATAATCAAACATATTATTCAGATTCCCAGGTCCTTAGGAATATAAATACAATCATATATAAAAAATCCTCATAATACAAGTCATTTATGTTTTCTAGTAAGATTTTTCCTCAAAATGCAAAAATTTATACACTGCTTTCCATATGGTAAGCACTCAATAAACATTTGTTGAATGGTTTACTTTTCTATTTTGCAAATGGAATGTGGAATAAATAAATACAAATCAATTAGCAAAATAAAATTTGCAACCCATATTAAAACTATAATTCTAAGCCCTTAAAAGTGAGAGAGTCTTACTGAAAATTTCCCTTTAATTGTTCAGCCAGGCATTGTAAGTCTACTTTGAGAATCATTCAGTGAAGTTATATATTACAATACCTGCTTTGTGCTAGGCATCTCCAGGGTACTAGAGTCATATCAAACTCTAAACCCACATATGTGTGTGTGTATGTGTGTGTGTGTGTACATATATAGATATGTGTGTATGTATGTATGTATGTGTATATATATATATATATTATGTCTTTTATGGCAGCATAATATGTTGGAAATATAATTAGGCTGAAAGTCAAAAGACATGGGTTCAGTGTCTGGCTTGACTACTAATTTTTGCATGATGTATGATCAACGATTTGCTCCCTTTGGAATTCACCTGTAAATGGATCAGATTTACAACAAATGCAACTTTATGTTATGGTGAAGTTTTGTTTTGTGTGTGGGTTAGATTAGCTAACCACTGAGCCTTTCAAACTTCATGATTTTCTGTTGTCTCATGGATTGCCCACTAACCTTCTTCATAGTTTTAAGCAAATAACTTTAACTCTCAGTCTTTTCATGTGTAAAAGGAAGATAATAATACCTTACCTGTCTCACAAGAATGTGAAAATCATAGTTCTACAGCTAGAAGGCACCTCAAAGATAATTTAATCCAGCTTTCTATTTTTATAATTAAGGAAGCCAAGGCTAAGAGAGTTTGTGTGATTTGCCCAAGGTCACAGAAATAATCTTCAAAGGGGGATTTAAACTGCTGTCTAATGAATCCAGAACCAGTAATATTGCCACTGTAACTTACAGAATGGATATGAAAGTGCTTCACAGATATTAGGCAGTCATTATTATTTTTATTCCGCAAAGTCCCGAAAATGAAGAACAAAAACCAAAACCAAAACCTTGTTCCCACAAACTGCTGCTATAGTCACAAACCCAAAGAGAGTTTTTGCCTGTATATACTAAATTGGTATGAATGGCATATACAGAATAACAGAATATCAGAGTTGGAATGAATGTCAGAGACTAACTTGTTCAACTCATACAAGGAATTCCTTTTCCAGTATCCTGAAGGAGTGATCATCTTTGGCTTTGCCTGATGACATTCAGTGAGGGGAAATCATACTAGTCAAGCACTTGTACCTTTGCATATCCATAATTGTTGGGAAGATTTTGTTTCCTTATGTCTAACTTAAATTTGATTCTTCAAAACTTCTACCCAAAGGTCCTATATCTCTCTCCTTGGTCAAGGTAAAGAAGTTGAACCCTTTAGTTACATTCATGAAAGCCCTTCAAATGCTTGAATTTGAATTTGTAAATCTTATCCATTTACAGGTGAACTATATGAATAATAGTCTCATGGTCTCTTGGAGTCTTCTTTCCAACCAAAACATCTGCCATTCCATTACACAGTCATATGAGCTTGAAGCCCTTCAGTCTTCTATTGCCCCACTCTGGGTGTTTTCCAGCTTAATAATGTCCTTCCTAAAATGTAGCATGCAGAATAACCACCTAAATAGTACTGTTAACTTTGTAAAGAAAGTAAAATAATAACATGATCCTATATATGAGGTTCTTGAGACAAATTGAACTCATATCATACTAATTTAACCTAATTTTTATTGTATCACGGTCATACTAGACTGACAGACATAGAACACCTAGATTTCATCAGCACATTTGACAAAGTCTTTCATGATAATATTGTTGGTTGGATGGAGAGATATAGATTATGAGAATAAAATCAAAGAAGAGCCTAAAAATTTAGATGGTAGGTCTTAAAGGTCATATAATCTAATTCACTCATTTTCGGTAAGTTAACTGATGCCCAGAGGGGTTTAATGACTTGTCAAAATCACATAGTTCATAAGTCATGGAAAGAGGATTTGAACTCAGGTCTTATGTCTCCAAATTTAGTACTCCTTCTAGTACATTTAAGTGGATTTGGAATTTTTGGCAGGACAAAAAGGGTTAATCAAGAGAATGATCTCCAGCACTTCCTAAACTGTGGGTTGCGTCCCCATGGAGGAAGGGAGCATTGAAGGGATTGCAAATGGAAAAGTTTAAGAAGCACTAATTTAGACCAAGAGCATATCTCAAGGTTCTCTATCCTAATTAATTCAACATTCTGTTTTAAATGACTTAGATGATAGCATTGATGGGGTGGTCTGCTGATAAATCAGGTGGGTGAGATAACTAATATTTTGGACTGAATAGAATTAGAGTCCAAAAGATTCTTACCAGATTGAAATAATGAGTTGATTTTAATTACATAAAATCTAATACATAAGATATGTAATATAAATCCTACCCTTATGTTAAAATAGTAAGTTGCAGAAGTATAAAATGAAAAAAAATGTTAGTGAATACAGCAGTAAAAAGAAAAAAAATGAGTCAATATTACTCAATAGTGTGGCATGTCATAAAATCTGACAGTATCTTATATTGATTTTCTGTCCAAAACAAGAGAGAGAACAATTTCATTGTACTCTGCCCTATTTAGAGCATACCTATCTAGAATATTGTTCTGGGGTACCACATTTTAAGAAGGTTCTTAACATGTTGTACTGAATACAAAGGATAAATACCAGGGGTTGGGATGGTCTTAAAATCGTATTAAGTGAGGATTCGTTAAAGGAACTGGAGTTGTTTACACATATGGGAAACATGATCTGTCTCCAAACATTTGAAGGGTTGCCTTGTAGAAGAGGAATTAGATTTATATTAGGCTTGGTCTTAGAGGTAAGAACTATGACTAATGGATGGAATTTATGACAAGGAATATTCTGAGTAAATGTAAGACAGAGGTTTCCAATAGTTGAAGTTGTTGAAAATAAAATGGCACCTGGTAAACAGTGCCTGGCTCAAGGTAGGTGCTAAATAAATAGTAACTATTATTGTTGTAATTGTTGAAAATTGTTGAAATTGGCTGTCTCTAGAAGGAATATCTCTTTTGATCCTGGAAGTGGTTAAAGACAAACTTCTTAAGGATATTATAGAACTTATTCAGGTTTTGTAAGGGTAGTGATAAAGAAAAAAAATATGTATAGAATGATTTTATATCTCTGTGTGTGTGTGTGTGTGTGTGCAAGTGTATGTGTGTGTGTGTGTGTGTGTGTGTGTGTGTAATGGTAGCCATTTCTAGGGCAGAGGAGAAAAAAGGAAACAAAGAAAAAATAAATTTACATGATAACTTTCTTATATGTTTAAAAGGAGTGACAAGTGGTACATAACATTTGAAGTTTCACGTGCAATCATCTTTTTAAAATTATATTATGTAATATTTTATTTTATTCCATAAATTAAATCTTAAATGAATAAAAATAACAAAAGATTAGATGACCTCTAAGCTCCCTCTAATGTATGGATTCTAGGCTACATATTACATCTGAATATCTGAACTATATTTCTACAGCAATTGCCATTCATGCATGATACTGGGATAGTTTCAATGCCTGCAAATCAGGATATTGGGCAGCTGAAGCCAGCACAAACTTGTGTGAGAAGAAGCAGGAGAAGAAAATTCCAAAACTAGATTGAGAAGGAAGAGAAGCTGGAAGCTAGGAAGAAGAAGAGCTGCTAGGTCAAGGGTATGCTTTGAGATGATTTCTACCCTGTGAATTTGTATAGTTATCAATACTCTCCCCTGCTTATTAAACCTGACTTGGAACATAGCTAGCTGCACTGACAGTTCTGGATTATTTTTATTCTTTATGCTATGGACTTCAGGAAAAAAGAAGAAGAACCAAGAGAGGAGAAGAAACACTAGAGGGGGACTAAGAAGAAATGGCCATGATGACCTTTGGCCTTCTGCTACAGCAAAATTTTATACAAGATTCTTCAGTTCTCATTCTAGCACTTGGCATTGAGTCCTTTCAGCTTGCCACACTGTGATGAGACTAGTGCTTCCCCAGCAAACATACTGGAAAAAAGAGAGAAGATTTCACTTTGGGAAGATTTTCTTGTTCTTTATCTTTTAAAAAAAATATTATTTTTAATTTATGGAATAAAACAAGCATTTCCATAACATAGTACAATAAAAAAGATGTTTGTACTTGCAACTGCAAGTCTACTTTGCACAACTTTCTATTCTTTTCAAATATACAATAAAATTATCATATATATTTTTTCCTTTTTTCTTCTTTCCCCCCACCCTAGAGATGGCTACCATTAGACACAAATAGGTATATAAGTATATACATATATACTCACACATAAATATTATATTTTATGCTATATATATATGCACGCATAACATATATATACATACACACATATGTGTGTGTGTGTGTGAGATTTTTCTTTACATACTGTATCAGTTCTTTTTCTGGATGTAGACAGTGTCTTTCTTTGTATGTCCTTTATAGTTAATTCAGGTATTTATAATAGACAAAATATCTTATTTGCTCAAAGTTGTCCTTAAAACAATATTACTGTTACTGTATGCAATGTTTTCTTGGTTCTGTTCATTTCATCCTTCATTATTTCATGTGAGTTTTTTCATGTTTTTCTAAAATCATTGAGTTTATGAGTTCTTATAACACAGTAGTATTTTTTTTCAAAATCATATGCTACAACTTACTCAGCCATTCCTCAACTGATGGGCATCCCTGAAATTTCCAGTTCTTTGCTACCATGTGTCCACTTTTTAACAAAATTTATGATTTCTTTGGAAGCTGCCAATAAGGAAATCTCCTATGTAGATTGATACCTAGTCTATTTTTTGTAGATTTAAGAGAGTTGTCTGTAGCACTGAAAGTTTGAGTGTATTGCCCATGGTTACCCTATCGGTATGGGTTGATTGGACTTGGACCCAAATCTTCCCAACTCCAAGGCTCGATCTCTACACCATCACATTTTTCTAACATTTGCTTAGCATTTGATTTTGAGTTAATTGTTTTTGCTCGTACTATATTTGCCTATTATGTAACAAATCATAACTGTTAATAAAGAAAAGATTTTCAGTGGATAGAGGATATAGAGTAATATTTTCAGCAGTTTTGAACCCAAATCTGCGCAGATTCTCAGAGTAGCACTCTGAAACTTGGGAAGTGCTGGCTTCCCAAAATACTTTCAAAATATATTTTTTAAATTTTCTGTTCTGACAGCATTGCTTATAAGCAGGTTAATTAATGAACTTTCTAAGGGAAAGCCACAGTGAATATCAGCATAGAAGATGCTAAGATCCATTCATATTGAAATGAGGATTGAGGAATTTAGGCCTTTAATTTTTTTTAACACAATCAGAAAAGAAACTGCAATTTTCCTCAATGCTTTGAATGAATGAAAAGACAAAAACTGAGGTTGTCCTAGGTGCTAAACACAACTATTTCTCAAGAAACAGTACCAAATAAGACCAAATATACATACATCAGCCAAACTCTGCAGGGAAAAGTTAAAATTTAACAAAACATAATTTTTGATGTAAAGAACACTTGATCTTCAGAAAATTGACTAAATTTATTGGTTTTCATTTACATGTCTGACAAATATGGGTAACTCCAAAATAGCAGAATTGTTCTTGTGATGCCGTGCATTTGGAAACTCTGATTAGCAGAAGCAGGTATTCTCTTCTCTGCTGAAAAAAAATTATATTTAACTCCAAATTCTTTTCCTTCCTTCACTCATTGAGAAGGCAAGAAATATGATAGCTATTATACATTTGAACTCGTGGAAAGCATTTCTGCTTTAACCATGTTTTTTAAACAGGCAAGGAAAATACATAAAGAAAAGAAAATATGCTTCATTCTGAACTCTGACCATCAGTTCTTTATCTGGAGTCTTTTACATCATGTGTCTTTGGAGTTGTGGTAGATCATTTGATTGATCAGACTTGCTAAGTTTTTCGTGGTTGATTATCTTTACAATCTTGCTGTTACTGTGCGAATTATTCTCCTCCTGATTTTTGCCCCTTCACTTTGCATCAGCTCATATAAATAATATTCTGTTTTTTTATGAAATCATCCCCTTCATCAATTCTTATACCCCCATGGTATCCCATCATATTCATATACTGTATCTTGTTCACTTGCTGGGAATTCCCTCAGTTTCCAGTTATTTGCCACCACAACAAGAACTGCTATATGTATTTTGGGTACGTATGGATCCTCTTCCCTTTTTCTTTGATCTTCTTGGGGCATAAACCTAGCAGTAGCATTGCTGGTTGAAAAGGTATGTGTGGTTTTATAGTCACATGCACATAATTTCAAATTGTTTTCCAGAATGATAGGACTAATTCACAGTTCCACCAACAATACATCTGTGTACCTACTTTCACATTACCCTTTTTAGCATTTGTCATTTTCCTTTTATGATCTTAGACAATCTGATGGTATCATTTGTTCTCAGAGTTATTTTAATTTGCACTTCTATAAATTTTAGTAATCTTGAGGATTTTTTTCACATAAATATTGATAATTCTGATTTCTTCCTCCGAAAAATTCCTGTTTATATACTTTTATTGTCTTGAGTTTGGAACTGCAGTGGACTAAGGCAATTGGCTATTATGCTAAGTTCAGCATTTAATTGAGTGAGCCTGCCAGGAAAGGCAAAGGTACTAGGTTGTATAAGTAGGTATGAACTGACCCATGTTAAAAAGAGTAGGTCAAATTTCCTGAGCCAGTCATATTGCACCCATGAGTAGCATTCATACTTCCAAACACCTGAGATAGAAAATCTCAGTCTTTAAATATAAAAACAGCAGAGTCCAGATAATTATCAGAAAGGAACTTTTCTTTGGCATATATTGTGAGTAATTCAAAACTTTGTCTTTAGAAGTGTTTCCTCAGGACTTGTGAAAATATTGTTTTTCTTTTTTATTTCCTTTACTTTGGCTCAGGTCAGTTTCTTGACTTATGTAGTCTCATGTTCATACCTCAATGTTTTAAATATACTGGCAGAACCTACTTCAAAATTTAAATGCTGTATGGGATCAAGTATTAGTATCCATTTCATAGAAAATACCTATATTTATAGGGGGATAACTGATTTTAGCAGGAAGTTGGATAAGTTAGTGATTTCACATCATTTGTATATCTTAATGCACATGATCTTTATGTATTTTTTTTTTACATTTTAGATGGAACTTTATATCAATCCTATAAGGAAAAAGGAATATATGTATTGTCAGGGTTGGAGTACTACTTGTGGGTTGCATTGGAGGACATATTTTGTGATGTAAGAAGTCATATCCTGGCTGAAGCTGTAATTATAATGTATCTCAATAAAAAGCTGAGTATTGGTACTTCTTAATAACTACAAGATAACATCAGATATTTTAACACCAAAAGAAATATCTCAGTGATATCATGCCCTTACTCAAGAACAAGTTATTTTTAGCTGAATGTTGTAAGGAGATAGAAATAATACTGATAGCGAGGTCTTTGATCAAAATGGAAGTACATGCTCCTCTTGACAAGTTTAAAAAATCTTAGTGGATAAGACAAGCAAAATTCAACTGCTTGAGTTATACACTCCAGCCCACAAAGAATCTTATGCTCAATTGTTTAATTGTACTAATAAGTAGTGGAATTTGGTAATGGCCAATGGCAGTCTTTTTTTCCTCTAAAGCATCCTGGGAAGACAGAAAAACAGGGCAAAACCATCTTATAGTTTAGGTGCCCAATTTTGATGCTTTTGTTCCCTAAAATCAAAGAAAAAATGATTACTGGCCAAATATAGATTCTTTATATAAAAATATCTACTCTAATTGTTGTTAAAATACTGGCATGTTTACAGCAATACTCCACTTTAAAATGTTCTGTTAAAATGTTCAATCCAATAAAATATTGGATATAATAAATGTTTAGTAGAATTCATTTCCAGGATATGACCTTAACTCAATTGCTTAAATCTGTATTTACTTAGTTAATCTGAGCATTTTGTAACTCTTTTTACCTTTGCTCAGGCAATCCAATTTTGCTGGTCAATAGTATGACCATTTATGCTTTGAGTCTTTGTGTAATTACTTACTAAACTCTCTCCAACCTTTGCAATTGTGCCTTTTGGTGGAGAAAATTCATTGATTTACTTCAATGCAGCAAATGCTAGTTAAGAGTCTATTGCTAAGTTCTCAGAGAAATACAAGTTTTCAATAAGATGGGGCTCCCTGTGCTCATGAGACCCAAAGTTCAATTCAATTCAACTAGCATTGTTAAGCTCCTACCGCAGGGAAGGGTCTGTCTTAAGAACCAAGTAGGTGAAGAAGAAGAAGAAGAAGAAGAAGAAGAAGAAGAAGAAGAAGAAGAAGAAGAAGAAGAAGAAGAAGAAGGAGAAGGAGGAGGAGGAGGAGGAGGAGGAGGAGGAGGAGGAGGAGGAGGAGGAGGAGGAGGAGGAGGAGGAGGAGAAGAAGAAGATGAATAAGCAGAACAAGAAGAAGAAGAAGAAGAAGAAGAAGAAGAAGAAGTTCCTCCTGTTCTGAAGGGAGCTTAGAAAATATTCTATTAGAAATGTAGTGGAGGGGTGGAGCCAAGATGGTGGCTGGAAAACAGGGACTACCTTAAGTTCTCCCCCAAATTCCTCCAAACACCTATAAAAATGACTATAAGCAAACTCTAGAGCTACATAACCCGCAAAATAACAGAGGAAAACAAGTCTCCAGCCGAAGACTACCTGGATGGTTGATGGGAAGGGTCTATCAGAATGTACTGAGAGAGGAGCACAGCCTAGCATGGGCCACACCAAGACATAGCAGACTGGGAGTAGATCAGGCAGAGCAGGCCTCAGCGCCCTGAATCATCGAGCTGTGGCAGGTACCAGACTTCTCAACCCAGAAACACCAAAGACAATGGAATAGGCTAGTGGGAAAACTGCTGAATCTTCATGAGAGAGGTGTGTGGTCTGTCCCCAGGCACAGGGGTGATGGAGGTAGTGTGGTAGCTGCAGAAGGAAGCTCTGGTGTCTGCTTCCAGAGCTCCAGGCCCACACGGTGGGAGGAATCAAAAGGTGGATCAGAGCAGGAGTTCAGGGAGCATTTTGTTGCTGCAGAGACAGGGTTCTCTTGCTTTGCCCTGCTTGGATCTGGACTGGGGTCCTGGTTGGTGGTTCTTAGGGGAGGAGGAGCTCTGGTGTGGCAGAACTTGTGGTGACTGTGGAGTAGAAGTATCTCTGAAAACAGCAGCACAAAACCCCTGAAGCTTGGTACAAACTCTTCCCTCTGGTAGCAATCATACCCTGACAAAAAGCTCAAAAGGCAAGTAATTGGCTGGGAAGATGAGCAAGCAGTGTTAAAGGAGTTTGACTATAGAATCTTTTTTGTTAACAAAGAAGATTAAAATACATAGACAGAAAAAGTCAACAAAATCAAAGATCCTATATGAAAAGCTTCCAAGAAAACATATGAATTGGTCTCAGGCCATGGAAGACCTCAAAAAAAGATTTGGAAAATCAAGTTAGAGAAGTAGAGGAAAAATTGGGAAGAGAAATGAGAGTGAAGCAAGAAAATCATGAAAAACAAGTCAATGACTTGCTAAAGGAGACCCAAAAAATAAAGAAGAAAATAACACCTTAAATATAGACTAACCCAAATGGCAAAAGACCTCCAAAAAGCCAGTGCAGAGAAGAATGCTTTAAAAGGCAGAATTAATCAAATGGAAAGAAGGTCCCAAAGATCACTGAAGAAATTACTACCTTAAAAATTAGAATGGAGCAAGTAGAAGCTAGTGACTTTATGAGAAATCAAGAAATTATAAAACAGAACCAAAAAAATGAAATAATGGAAAACAATGTGAAATATCTCATTGCAAAAACCACTGACCTGGAGAATAAATCCAGGAGAAATAATTTAAAAATTATTGGACTACCTGAAAGCCATGATCCAAAAAAGAGCCTAGACATCATCTTTCAAGAAATTATCAAGGAAAAGTGCCCTGATATTCTAGAACCAGAGGGTAAAATATAAATTGAAAGAATCTACCAATGTCCTCTTGGAAAAGATCCCAAAAAGAAACATCTTAGGAATATTGTAGCCAAGGCAAGGAAAAAATACTGCAAGTAGCCAGAAAGAAACAATTTGAGTATTGTGGAAACGCAACCAGGATAACACAAGATCTAGCGGCTTCTACATTAAGAGATCGAATGTCTTGGAATATGATATCATGGAGGTCAAAGGAACTATGATTAAAACCAAGAATCACCTACCCAGAAAAACCAAGTATGATACTCCAGGGCAAAATATGGATTTTCAATAAAATAGAGGACTTCCAAGCTTTCTCAATGAAAAGACCAGAGCTAAATAGAAAATTGGACCATCAAATAGAAGAATCAAGAGAGGAATGAAAAGGTAAATGGGAAAGAGAAATAATAAGGGACTTACTAAAATTGAAAAGTTTTGTTCACATCCCTACATGGAAAGTTGATATTTGTAACTCATGAGACTTTTCTCTATATTAGGGTAGTTGAAGGAAATACACACACACACACACACACACACATACACATACATACATACGTATATATATATATACATGTATACATACATACAGATAGAAAAATAGACAGATGGCCACAGAGTGAGTTGAATATGAAGGGATGATATCTGAGAAAAAATAAAATTAAGAGGTGAGAGAGGAATATTCTGGGAGAAGGAGAAAGGGAAAGACAGAATGGGGTAAATTATCTCACATAAAAGTGGAAAGAAAAAGCAGTTATAATGAAAGGGAAGAGGGAGCAGGTGAAAGGGAATGAGTGAATCTTGCTCTCCTCTGATTTGACTTAAGGAGGGAATAATGTACACAATCAGTTGGGTATCTTACCCTACAGGAAAGTACTGGGGAAGAGGATAAGAGGGGAGGAGACAATAGAAGGGAGGGCAGATTGGGGGAGGTGGTAATCAAAAGCAAACAATTTTGAAAAGGGACAGGGTCGAGGTTGAAAAATGAATAAAGGGGGATAGGATATGATGGAGGGAAATATAGTTAGTCTTTCACAATATGACTATTATGGAAGTGTTTTGCAGAAGGACACATATGTGGCCTATGTTGAATTGCTTGACTTCTCAAGGAGGGTTGGTTGGGAGGGAAGAAGGTAGAAAATTTGGAACTCAAAGTTCTAAAAACAAATGCTCAAAAAATATTGTTTTTACATGCAACTGGGAAATAAGATATACAGGCAATGGGGTATAGAAATCTGTCTTGCCCTACAAGAAAGTAATGGGAAAAGTGATGGGGGTACAGAGTGGGGTGATAGACGGGAAGGAAGACTGGGGAAAGGGACAATCATAATATATTCTATCTTGGGGTGGGGGAGGGTAGAAATGGGGAGAAAATTAGTAACTCAAAATCTTGTGGAAATCAGTGTTGAAAACTAAAAATATTAAATAATAAAAATAAATTAATTTTTTAAAAAAGAAAGTAACAGAGCAGATGGCAAGGCCAAGAAGGTCTTGGGAAGTTGGTTTAAGGACTAGAGTCAAGTGGGTCTCTGGGTATCTTCAATAAAGGTAGACATTTAGGTATCAGCATCCCGCTAACAGTGGCTTTCCTGTGATGAATGGGAACTTACTTACATTTAGCCAATAAGGGCTGGTGGGAAAAGGGGTAAGTCTGTGACTCTCTTCAGTGGCAAAGTGTTGCTGGTCTCTTTTCCTGCTGCCCATCATTGGGATAGGGTGGGCAGAAGGGGATAAGAGATGGGGAGGAGGGATGGGAAGGAGATCCCTAGCTTGTCACTACGGAGCCAGTGGGTGTGACCTGTCTCCAGGTCTTTGGTCCAGCAGGTCATTTGCTATTTGACGATGATGATGATGATGATGATGATGATGATGATGATGATGGTGATGGTGCGTGTGTGTGTGTGTGTGTGTGTGTGTGTGTGTAAACAAAGTGAAAAATAAATCTTTGCTGGAAAAAAGTCACACACACACACACACACACACACACAAAAATGCAGTGGAAAAAGTATATAAAGATATGGTACAAAATAATACCTGATAAGAATGGGAGAAAACACCAAGCAAAATGTTGATGAAAGTCAAAGGGTAGGAAAGAGTAATTACTTAGTGGGAGTATCAGAAATGTCTCTTGGAGGAGATGTAATCTGAGTTGCAAATTTAAAATTTTGATAATTAACCAGAAGGTTGTGTGTGTGCGTGTGTGTGCATGTATGCATATGTGTGTGCATATGTGCCTAGAAAAGATTACAAGCATAGTGAACAATGGTTTAGCAATAGGTGGCAGCAGCTGGAGCCCCACAAAAGGTAATCTGCTCCAGGAACTGAAGCTTCTGGTGAGGGCCCAGACATTAAAGTCCCTTTGGCTGCACCCCCTGCAAGAATCTCAGAGGGGGAGGAGCCTTATGGAGCCCTGTGAGGGGAGAAGGAGATCTGTGGAACTGTCCACTTAATATTAAGTGGGAACTAGCTTGCTTCCTATGTATATGTTTATACATTTGCTTATATGTGTATATGTACATATACACACAAATATGGATTTATTAAGACAATATAGAGATGGCTATATATGTGTGTATATATATATACATATATATATATAGTGGAAATTATGATAATTGATCCCCCAGGACATTATGAGATTATAATGATAGCATAGAAGGAAAAGAAAAAGATCTTTGGTGAACACCCCCAGTTAATGAGCTTGTCATTAATTAAGATCCAACAAAAGAAACTTGCAAGTTGTCAGACAGATGAGAGAACAACCAATACCCTAAAAAGTAAATAAAGATAAGAAAGTAGACAAATAGGCAAGTGGTTAGTGAAATCCAACTGGTAATCTTGTTTTGTTAATAATAAAAAATGGGACATTTTTAAATGTTTAGCATTGAATTCATAATTAATTTATGAAATTATGAAATAGGGAATGTATGTCTCATTCTTTGAGTACTCACTGGGAAAGACCATGATTGGCAGTGGGAAATGGGGCTGCAATCACACTTTAGCAAGGCACAGAGATGAGTAATTGAAAGTGGGTAGGGATACAGAATTACACAGTAATGTGGGAAAAGGGGATGGAATGGTGAAGTAAGGAAGGCGGTGTAGAGAAGAAGATGGTGAGGAATTTAGAAGCAGAAAATATCACTCACATAACCATGGATAAGTGTTGAGAGCACTAGGCAGCATGGACCTGATAAAGACGGAAAAAGGCTGGGGAGGGGACAGGAGTTTGAGCTCTCATTTCATAGTGTTATCTAGGAGGGAAACAGACCAAATCCTCTCTGTGCCACTTTGGGATTAGTTCATTAACATATCTGAGTCATCTCAAAGTTATCAGTAAAAAACTTCAAAGTTGTCATCTCAAAGCTATGGGCCCCTTTTTGATGTTCTGCTGGTCTGGAACTGTGGAGGTCTGGAATTTGTTGGGAATTTACATATCATAGGACAGAATTCTGACAGCAGTGTGTAGATGGCTTCTGCTGATTCATCACCTATTATCAGGATGTGAATTTTGGTTAATGTACGATTAAATTTGTAAATTATGCTCCTTTGATCTTCGGGGCAGTTTATATGTGAACTTCTTGGTTCCCCTTTGAAATCTTACTTTGTGATATTGCCCTTTTATACTGGCTAAGTATAAACTTACTATACTGACTAGAAGTGATAGGAGTTGGTCAGGGGGACCAGACCAAGAAATAACTTTAACACAAAATATTTTTCCCTATTTCAGATGTCTCAAAAAAGATTCTTTAGTGTTTTAAAAATTGTCATTCCTCCAACCTGAATTTATTCCATTCATGCTAGCTTGTTCTGGTTTAGCTGCTTTACCCATCCTCATCCTATCTATTGTCACTCCCATTTCCTCTCAGTAATATTGTGGACTGAAACATCAGAGTTTAAATGTATTTGCTGCACAGTCATCAGTGACTAAAATATTTTATTATAAAAATGCTGACAAATTTATAGTTTGCTTGCTGCCTGTCCTCTTAGGTTCAACTTTTCATGTAATTGGGATGGCTCCGTCTATTTAGATCTCATAATTAGATTTCTGCTGACCTGTCTTGGTCATTTGGTAATTTTGCGAGGCAATACTGCAACCTATTTGTAACATTTTGAAAATTAGTTATAGTCTAAACCAGCTTAGAATGTAAACAAGGTTGTAATCTTTACTGAGAAAGGAATTAAAGTTTTTGCTGGATGAGATGGTATAAGTGCATTTGGCCTCTTCAATGCCACTGTTGTCTTAAATGAACCAAATTTTTGTAAAAATAGTGATCATTTTGATTTTTTTTCTTTTATCCATTTTCCTATTGCCTAATGACAGTTTGTTTGACTAGGCTAGATTGAAGCTATTGAAGCAGCACATTATCATCTACTTTTCATTATCTTAATTTTGTGTCGATTTTGACCTTTGCTTTAACATATTGATGGTCTGACTACACAGAGAAAAATGATTTTTGGGAAAAGTTTCCATGTCAGAAATCAGCCATCTCCCATTGATTAAGATGTTATTGGTTTCTTTGGGGAGGGGAGAAATTGAGGAGACAAAATACCATAAAGGAATCTGACAAACAATCCTGTGATTTCAGATGTCTATACACAGGTACACAAAGAATGAGTAACAAAAAAGGTCACCTGAAGATTCTAATATAAAGAGGGGGAAAGTTGACTTCATAGGGATCTCTGAGACTTGGTAGTTTTAAGACTCATGGCTAGAATAGAACTCTTGAAGGTAGGTAAAATGTGTGTGTTGCGAGAAAAGGGAATGGCACTATATTAAGAAAACAAAATTGTAAAAAAAATGCTGGAATCAGAGGCAAATAGTATAGTAGAGATCATTTGAGTGAATATCAATAACAGAGGTGTAATCAGAATTAATATTTTCATCAGGATATAGTACAGAGAGCCTTGACAGAAAATGTGCACATGTGAATAGTTAGAGAAATAAACTGCGAGCCTGGAATGATAAAGTGATTATACAGAACTTCTATTCACAAAATATCTGCTAGAGCTTTCTGTGTTGGCTAGAAATATAAGTTAATTTTTTTTTTCACTTTCCTTAGTGACAATTCAGTCCTTGAAAAGGTGAGGGAATCACTGAAAGAAACCTCTGCTCTTCACCTGATTATTGTCAAATGGTGGAATTGGTTCCTGGTGGTAAAATCTTTGGGAGAAGAGAGCATTTAGACTAAGAATTTAAGATAGAGAATGAAAGTAAATTTGGTCATAATCTGAAGTGCAATTTAAATTTCCTTGTAATTGCTAAAGTTCGAAGCTCTGAGGGAACACAAAGGCCATCTTGGTAAACTAATACTCAAAAAAGAATATCCTCTATGAACCACCTGACATGTGCTCATTCAGGCTGTGCTTGGAGACGGCCAAAGAATGGTGATCTACTATCATTACAGCATCATATTCTACTTTTGGAGGACAGTTTCCATAGCAACAAGCCTCAATTTGTCTTTTTTGCAACTTGTATGTATTGCTCCTCATTCTGTCTTCTGGAGTCAAAGTAAACTGATCCTTATTCTATACAAGAGATTTTCAAATACTTAAAGAAAACTATCATGTTATCTATGAAATTTCCTTTACTCCAACTTAAAAAAGTTTCTTCAATCAAATCCCCTATGGTATTGGCTAAAGTTTCATCACTGTTCTGTTTGAGTTCCTTTAGAAACTCTATAACTTATAATAGCCCTTCCAAAAATGTGCAAGGAGAACATAACCTCATTTCTAAACATTAATGGGTACAGTAAAAAAAAATCAGCCTAAGATAACATTAGGTCACACTGATCTTGCAATCCACTGAAAATGTCCAGATGCCTTTAAGACAACTGATGTTGATCTTTGGTCCCTCCTTCTTGTACTTAGGAGTCAGTTTGTGGAACACAAATGTAAGATTTCTATAAATGATCCCCATTACATTTGTCTTTGTTGGATTCCAATAAATGTCCTTGCCTTTAAAGAGCTTATTGTGTCACGATTCATGTAATCTGTCCTATAAACTGTCCTCAGATTTATGACATATTCAGATTTGATAGGGATGTTGTCTATAACTTTATGGAAGTCATTACTAACACTATTGGCCAACATAGGACCAGCCTGAGAATCTTAGCAACTCTACTGGAGATTTCTTTTGAAATTGGCATATTAGAGGCAACTTAGCTGAACTCTCTCAACATTCCCTTCCAAACAATACTAAAATAATGCCACAAATCAAATGTTGAAAAAGCAGAACCAAAAACCATCAGGGTGAGACATTTTTGCTACCTACAAGAACTTAGGAGGTTGGCAGAAGTTTGTGACAGCAGAGTAGAAGCCTGTTCAAAATCCACACACACAGGGACAGCAACATCAGCCACAGAATCCTCAGGAGCTCTCCACCTAGAGATAGACAGGAGCTTGGAAAACTGGTCAGAAAGAGATTATTGGGGATCCTTTGCTGCCTCTGGGTAGAGGTAGCATTGATTTACAACTCTGTTGCCATACACAGTTATGAGTCATACTTACAGGGCAGAGAGGAGCCCAAGTGCTTGGGGCTGCAGGGAACAAATAGCCCTTCCTGGGTAAAGACTAGAGCACAGACCAGGAAAGCAGGGACTACACCTCTGCCCACTTCACACCATTTTGGAAGCACCCAAAACCTACAGACCTCCACAACTAGCTTTGTAAACAGCAGCACAAATAAGCCTAACGTTTGGGATAGGGTCTCTGCAACTTTAATATAAAGTTTAAAGTCAAGAAATAGACTAGAAAAAGGAGCAAACAACAACAACAAAAATAATTTGACCATAAAAAGCTACTATGGTGTCAGGGAAGACCAAGGCATAAACTCAGAAGAAGACAAGAATGTGAAAACACCTATAAATAAAGCCTCAAAGAAAAAAATTATAATTAGACTCAAAAAGAATTCCTGGAAGTTAAAGAAAGAAAAAAGAGTGGTAGAGGAAAAATTGGGGACCATGTGGGTGATGCAAGAAAATTGTGAAAAGAGAATTAACAACTTGGTATGAGAGGCACAAAAATACTAAGGAACTAACACCTTAAAATAATTGGTCTACTGGTAAAAGAAACACAAAATTCACTGAAGAAAACAAACTCCTTAAAAGCCAGATAAGCCAAAAATAAAAGGAGGTACAAAATTAACTGAAAAAAAGAACTCCTTAAAAAACAGAATTAGTTAAGTGGAAGAGAAAATGCAAAAATTTCACTGATGAAAATGATTACTTAAAAATTTTAGTTGGGAAAGTAGAAGCTAATGATAACATGAGATATCAAGAAGTAATCAAAGTCTAAAGAGTGAAAAGAAATAGAAAATGTGAAATATTTCATTGGAAAAACAACTGACTTGGAAAATCAATCAAGGAGACATAATTTAAGAATTATTGGACTACCTAAAAACCATGATCAAAGTTCATAGATATCATATTTCAAGGAATTATCAAGGGAAACTGCCCTAATCTCTTAGATTTAGAGGGTAAAATAGACATTGAGAGGTTCAACTGATCAGCTACTGAAAAATATCCCAAAATGAAAACTCTCAAGTATTGTATAGCCAAATTCCAAAGCTCCTAGGTTAAAAAGAAAATACTTCCTGCAGCCAGAAAGAAAGAATTCAGACATCATGCAGCCACAGTCAAGGTCACACAAGATTTATAGGTTTCCACAGTAAGGGAGAGAATTGCTTGGAATATGATATTCTGGAGGCCAAAGGAGCTATCATTGCAACTAAAAATAACCTGTGGAGTGGGGTGGGGTTGAGGGGCTATGTATAGTCCTTCAGGAAAAAAAAAAGGATATTTAATGAAATAGAAGACTCTCAAACATTCCTGATGATAAGACCAGAGCTGAATACACAATCTGACATCCAAATACAAGATTCAAGAGAAGCATAAAAAAGGAAACATAAAAGAGGATCTCAGTAGAATTAAACTGTTTACATTCCTACATGGGAAGATGATGCATGTACTCATAAAAACTTTTTTTTCTTCATTGGAGCAATTAAAAAAGAGTTTACATAGACAAAGGTCATAGGTATGAATAAATTATATTGCAATGATCTCCAAAAAATAATGAAGTGAGAAAGAGGGATGCACTGAGAGAAGGGAGAGGGAGAAGTAAAATGGGGAAAATTTTCTCACATAAAAGAAGTGAGCCAAAAAAGCTTTTACAGTGGAGGAGAAAATGAGAGAGGAGGCAAGCAATACTTCAACTTCATTCTCATCAAAATTGGTTTAAAGAGAGAAGAATATATATATACACATTCAGTTATGTAGAGAAATGTAATTTACCCAATAGATAAAAAGGAGGGGAAGCAGATAAGAAACAGGGGGAGGGATGATAAAGGAAGGGAAGTTAAGGGAGTCAGTAGTTAGAAGAAAGATATACTGTTGAGAAGGGACAGCATAAAAAGACAGAGAACAATGGTGAAAACTAAAAATAAATAAACTTAAAAAAAGATTAAGAAGAGAGGACCTCATAAGGTCTCAGTGTGAGATTCTGGGGTATTCCTAGGTGAGATTCTGGAGAGCTTATTCAACTTTAAGCAAACATTTTCTTCCTCTTGGGAAAAAAAAGAGAGAGAAGAAGAAGAAACTGAAGAAAAAGGGATGGAAAGTAAAACAAAGTAGTCATAACTGTGATTGTGAATGTAATGAGCTCACCCATAAAGTAGAAATGGATAGTAGAATGGATTAGAGACTAGAATCCAACAAGGTGTTATTTACAAGAGACAGACTTGAGTCAGAAACACACATACAGAACTAAAATTAAGGACTTGAGCAGAATCTAAATGTGTGAACTAAATTTTAAAAAAAGCAATGGTAGCATTCTTATTTTAGTAGACGCTTGGTACAAATGGATATAAAGCCAGCCTTGGAGAAAGGTAAATCTGATTTCTAGTTTTTCCTTCAATACACAATACTCTGGCCATGTCACTCAACTGCTCAGTGCTGGAGTTAGGTCATTAGTGCTCTAAATTTTAGACGAATTGTTTATCTGCACATATGGAAGTTTATATACTAAGAATTCCTGACTCCAACAAAATTACATTTCTGGAAATATACATATTCATGTATGTATATATGTACATATTATATAGATATAGTTAGAGATATAGGGTGTGAAATATTTGGTATATAGCTGTAATTAATATGTTTGTATCTTTTCCAAAATTAATTTAAATACAGGCCACAAAATTTTTTATTACAGAATATTTATTAAGAATTTATTTTCTGAGCTTCTTTCTACCACTTCTTACCTTTTCTTTGTGCTCCCAAACTTTTGTGGACAATGCTTCTATAGATCTTATGGCTCCTACAACTGTCAAACATGTCACTACTGCAGAATGAATGATGTTCTTGGTTACTTTATAGAAGATTGTTGTGTTCTTTACATTCTTTGATACCATAAAATTTCTTCCCAGATAATGGACAAGTGCATCATAGGTAACTCAGTTGTGATTCCCTTTCCTTATTTTCTTGAATCAATAACTTCCTTATAAACTCACTGTGTAAATATATATTTTAGAAACTGTTCTGTTGGCCTGCAAAATTAAATTCCTTTACAATTCTTGAGTCCCAGGAGAAAATGGTTTCAGTGTGCCAAACAAATCTTGTTTGTTTTCGGAAATGTCGACTCCACATCTGTCTAGCTATTCAGACACCCTTTGTGTTCACTCTGAGTACCCTCAGTAGGCAAAGGAAAATAGATATTTCTGGAGGTTGTAGTGAGTTCCTCACAAAACTGAAAGGGGGATCATGGTAAGCATGGTGAACATTTTTAATTTTAAGGGAGAAAGGACTGAATTTACTACTCTTTAAAAGAGGGAATAGGTAACTCTGGTTTGATTGCACAGCTGTTAGCTGTAAGGGAAGGTAATAAATGTGCCATTATCCCCATACTAAAAATGATGCTGCATAAGAACAAAAAAGGACTGAACAAGTTTACCTTTCCAAGTTAGCTTAATCAAACTGGCTTATTAAATCAAGAAATGACAGGGAATAAAATCACCTGTGACTTCTGTGTTTTATGATGTTTGATTTTGCTCTCACATGTGAATGGCAGCCAAAATTTGTAAAAAAAAAATTAAGTGTGTGTGTGTGTGTGTGTGTGTGTGTGTGTGTGTGTATTTATAGCTACTAGGAGAGTTTCAAGTGATAGAGTGACACATTTTAGAAGCTTTCCGTAAATCTTTAATTTTTTTTCTCCTAGATTTGATTAAATTAAATTTGAGAGGTTAAAAGCTATAAAATTATAATATGCCAAGGTGATACACTCCTATGAGTCAAAGTCTGTAGAGTCACCCTAAAAGGAGCACAAAACTGGCAAAATTAATTAATTAATTAATTACTCTTTTTAAAAAAACTTGTTACTTATGGTTCTAGGAAAATACTGATAGTCCTGTTCCATTGCATCTCTTTCTTGAGTGACATGATCATTACTTTACTTTCTCTACACAGAAAAAAGCAACTATTTCTCGCTCATGAAGTTTCTGTTTGTTTTCATCTGGATTCATAATGTCATCAGTGTGGGGAACTCCCAGTGTGGAATTTCCCTTCATTGATATAAATCATTACTTCACTTGGAATTTGTGCAAATTTAGAGAACTGCTAGGTTGCACCCTTGTCAATTAGTTTGTATGTGTCAGAGAAAGGACAAATTCCGCACCTTCCATTTATCCACTGTGCCATACTACCTCTCATTCCCTTAAAGTAATGCTTTTTTCTGAAGCTGAGGATCAGACTATCTGTGGGACCATGGGTAATTTGCTTTACTTCTGCCTCTGTTTCCTTAGGTGTAAAGTAAGGGAGTAAGACTAGACAGCCTCTGAGCTCCTTTTCAACTCTAAGTATACAGCCCTAAGCAACTCAAGTCTATGTCATTCATTAGTGGATGTTTATTGAAATAATCTCAATCTTCACTTTTATATTTCACCTATAGAAGGATTCCTCCATATATACCTATTGTGTATTTTTCAGTGTCACAATTTCTTGGCCACAAGTTAAAGTTCAGAGCTGCTTTCGTTGATTGTTCTTGCAAACAGTTCTGAAGCTCGAGAAGGCTCCCTTGCAGGGCACCATGGTCTGTGCCCTATACATCCATTAAGGATTTTGTTATTATAGTCACTGCTATGGAGAACAGCCCTACCCATCACCACCCATTTATATGGACAACCAGAAAAAATGAAGGGGTTGTAACTGTGCTGTTTGAGGAGAACAGCTAATATTTCCTATCCCTACCTGATCTCTGTGAAACAAGGCTAAATTTTCTCTTTACTTTTGCATGTCTTTTTTAAAAGAAATTTTTGGTACTATCTTCCCCCCACATTTAGGATTGATATTTCACTGTTTGGCCATTAAAGTCTGTCCTTTCCATCCTTCAGAGGCAATTTTCATCACAAATCCTTTCCAAGAAAAGATGAAGTCTGAAGCTATGTCAATATGCACAAATTAATGGGACTGGCTTGATCAAAGTTGGTTATGATCTTAAATCTAAAACTGAAACAGGCCCAAAAGTCATTTAGTCTATCTCTATCCATTTTACAGATGAGAAAACTGAAGCCCAGAGAGATGAAGCAAATTTTCTGGCATCCTAAAGACAGAAAGTAGCAGAGCTGAGATTTAAACCCAGATCCTCTTTGTCCCAATCTGTTTCAACAATCCAGCTAGCAGCTTCTGTGGGGCTGTAAAACCAACAACAACCAGCTCACAGAAAGCTGCCAACACAGGTTCTTTTGATCTGCTTAACTAAGGAAAGCAAGGTTAAGGGGTTGACAAGCTTACTTTAATTCAGCATACAAATATCATTCACTTAGTTCAGGGGAAAAAAACCACCATCCTGAACTTCAGAGCAAAATACAAACAAAGTACAAATATCAACAGACAGACCTTGTCTGATTCAAATCCCAATACATAGTTACCAGAGTTTAACAAAGTCCCAACATCTGGGTTACGAGCTGGAGGGCTTCTTAGCTACAGCTGCCTGGAGATTTCTGCATCAGCACCACCGCAAGTGAGAGCCCTGCGCAAATGACTCTGTCTTCTCTTCTTATAGGGTTTCAGACGTCATCAAACGTCATCTGAATGACCAGAACTTAGGCTCCTATGATTGGCTCCTGTTTTAACCCCTCCCCTTAAGACCCTGGGAGGTTCACATCCACATAGTTTAGGTTAACACCTAATAGGGGTTAGAGCCTGGGGCTTAGCACTTAGTAAAACTCAATGAAATACACTGAATTACTCAAAGGAAACAAAAGCCGAAGGGCTCTTCAAGAGCACTTGTTGAACCAAGTGCTAAGAGACCATTGTGCTTACCAACACACAATCCCATGTTCCTTTCACTGCTAGAGGCAGTATGATAGAAGTAAGAAAAATGTTGTCTTTTTTTGTTTAAGGGGAAAATAGGTTTTAAAAAATCAACCCAATAAAGCCTAATTGACTATTTTCAGCAATTTCTACTAAGTTGGAACGGGTTGAATGTAGACCTAGTGATTGTCTTCAGTTCTAATCGTCCAAGGGCCAGTCTAGCCAGACTTACAGGAATGGTGACTGCTTTGGCCAAAAGGAAATTATCTTTTCTGCTAGGAGGATTATCAAAGGTTAATTTACTAAGTTCCATGTAAGAGTACATTTTGCATTGATGGAGAGTTTCCCACACCAGTGAAATCAAAACTCTGGAAACAGATGTGTTAATGGATGTGTAGACACAGTCTGAAATTTGTTCTCTATCTATTTTTGTTTAAAGATCATCTATGTCGTTTCCAAAAGTCACTATGTTATAGGGAAGAAAGAGTACTGGTATTGGAGGGAGGAAGATCTAGATTCAAGTCCTGCCACTGACACATACTAGCTGTATGACCCTTAGTGCCCCCACACAACTCCAAGCGCATTATAGAACATTGATTTATCTGCATGAGACTGGAAGGAATTCTTTTCATTTATGAAATCACATATTTGAGTAAGGATTTTGTTTCTCTGTCCTCTCTTCTTAGTCTAAGGAAATTCAGGCCCAGAGACTTTTATCAACTTATCCATGGTCACAAAGAGAGTTAATCTCATAGATGAGATTGGAAATCAGAACTTCTGACTACAATTCTAGGACCCATTCCCCTATTCCACACTGGCTTTTCTTTGGCAAAGCTTTTTTGATACAGAATGTTATAAAATATTAAGGATTACTGATGAAGCCTTGCAGTTTAGTGATGGCTCTGTACAAACAAAAGGATAAATCTCCACTACATTCATCTCTTCTAACATCTTCTTGCTTTTTTGGCACCACCAATTGTTCTTCTTTAATCCATAAAACAGGTTCCATAAACTTTAATCCATAAAACATTGATTCTTTTTTTTTTACATTATGTATATCCAATCATGTTACATATATTTCCACATTAGTCATGTTGTGAAAGAATCACAAAAAAGGGAAAAACCACAAGAAAGAAAAAAAAAACAAACGAAAAAGTAAAAATAGTGTGCTTTGATCTGCATTCGGACTCCATAGTTCATTTTTTGGATGGAAATAGCATTTTCCAGCACAAGTCTTTTGCAATTGTCTTGGATCATTGAGTTGCTGAGAAGAGCTAAATCTATCACACAAAGTTGTTGTTACTATGTATAATGTTCTCCTGGTTCTGCTCACTTCACTCAGCATCAGTTCATGTAAGTCCAGATTTTTTTTCTGAAATCTACCTGCTCATCATTTCTTACAGAACAATAGTGTTCCATTACATTCATATGCCACAACTTGTTCAGCCATTCCCTGATTGATGAGCATCCCCTCAAATTCCAAATCTTTGCCACCACAAAAAGAGCTGCTATAAATATTTCTGTACATGTGGGCCCTTTCCCCTCTTTTGTGATCTCTTTTGGATAAAGAACTAGTAGTACTATTGCTGAATTAAAGAGTATGCATAGTTTGATTGCCCTTTGGGCATCATTCCAAATTGCTCTCCAAAATGGTTGGATCATTTAACAACTCCACCAACAATGCATTTGTGTTCCAATTTTCCCACATCTCCAACATTTATCATTTTCCTTTTTTTGTCATGTCAGCCAATCTTATAGGTGTGAGGTGGTACCTCAGAGTTATTTTAATTTGCATTTCTGTAATCAATAGTGATTTAGAGCATTTTTATATGACTATAGATACCTTTAATTTCTTCATCTGAAAACTGCCTGTTCATATCTTTTGACCATTTATTAATTGAGGAATGACTTGTATTCTTATAGATTTGACTCAGTTTATATATATATATATGTATATATGTATATATATGCATATACATACATATATACATACACACATATGTACACACACACACACACACACACACACACACACACATATATATATATATATATATATATATATATATATATATATATATATATAAATTAGAAATGAGGCCTTTATCAGAAACACTGGCTGTAAAAATTGTATCCCAGCTTTCTGCATCCCTGCTAATCTTGGTTGCATTGGTTTTGTTTATGCAAAAAACCTTTTTAATTTAATGTAATCAAAATTTATCCATTTTGCATTTCATAATGCTCTCCATCTCTCGTTTGGTCATAAATTCTTCCTTTCTCTAGCTATCTGACAGGTAAACTGCTCCTTGCTATCCTAATTTGCTTATGGTATAACCCTTTATGCCTAAATCTTGTACCCATTTTGACCTTACCTTGGTATAGAGTGTGAGATGTTGGTCTACACCTAGTTTCTGCTGTACCATTTTCTAATTTTCCCAGCATTTTTTTGTCAAATAGTGAGTTCTTATCTCAGAAGCTGGAGTCTTTGGGTTTATCAAATAGATTACTATAGTCATTTACTACTGTTCTTGACTCTCATTATTGGCCAAATTCTTGAATTCATTTTTAAGGATATCATTTGTGAACACTAGGGGGAGCATCATGATATAGAAGAAAGTCTACAGGTTCCAGAATCAGAGGACCAGATTTCAAATTCCATCTTGTGTATTCCTGAAATGGTGACCTTGAACAGGTTACTTAATATCTGTAGATCTATTTCCTCATCTGCAAAATGATAAATTTGGACTAGATGGCCTTAGAGGTCCTTTCTAACTCAAGATCTATGATTTTCTGCCCTAGAAATGGAAGTAGTAGCCCCAAATACTCCATACGGCTTTATCGAGAAGAAATCTTCCCAAACTAAACTCATTCCTTTTTTGACAGGGTTGCTAAGTAGATGGAGCAGATGAATATTATAGATATGTAGTATACCTAAATTTCATCTAACACACATACACACACACACACACAGACACAAACACACACACACACACACACACACACACACACACACACACACACACACACACACCACTATTGCTACCAGCACCAACACCAGAACTACATTTCTATTTTTCTATAGGTCTCTAGGAAGAGGTCAAGATGACACTGGTGCCTATGGAATCCAGAGTCTCAGGGCAATCTTCTTCTGGGAATTTGCATTTCACTCTTCTAGCCAACTCTGTTTCTAGCTTCATGATCCTGGTCGGCTGCCTGATTGCCTTCACTGATCTAAGTTTCAGTGCCAGCCATGTCCCCTGGAGTCTGACCTCCTGCTATCCCAGAAAGGAGAGATGCCATACTTGGCTGCTCCTGGCTTCATAAGTGTGACCTGGAATACACCCAGATTTGGAGGAGATAGAATGGAATTTCCAGACTTCATTTTAATCTCAGTCTTGTGAGAGGCAGAAAACTCATTAGCCTACTCTATCACTGAGATCTGAACAATAATATTATAATTGCTAGAAACAAATTTATTGTTTCTAATACCATTAGACTTACTAGACATGTATTTCTTTTTATCCAGAAAATCCTGTTCATAAATAAATTACATGAATGTTTTCTGCTTCAAAGAAACTCCAGATTTCTAAATCATGTACTCAGAGATTGAAAGACATTTAATTGTGATATTCCCAAATGTATTTTAGGTTCTATTAATTATTTTACGGTGCCTGACACCAAAACATCATTTCTTTTCAGTTCTTTTGTTTTTTTTAAATACATCCTATTCCTGTTATGAGTCAAAATGTCATTTTGCCATTGGCAACTATTGGTTTCCTCTCATGCAAACATTATTATTTTACAATAAGGGTATTCTAGGTAATAGCAAAAGAAGCCCAATTATAACTTTGCCAAAATGTTCTGAAGACTCCTGAGCATGCTGCTTTATGTTTACTGTTTTTTTAGGGTTTAGGGTTTTTTTTAAAAATCATTTTCTAAAATTGAACTCTAAAATTTGCTACTCATCCAATGAGAATTATTTGGCCACATCTCTATCAAAAGTGAAGCCAAAAAAGGAGGAAATTGGAGAGAGTAATTCAGACCTTGGATTTTGGCCCCACTTTTCCAATTGAACTGATAGGCTATGAGGACACAATAACAGTGATAATACCTTACACTGACATAGCACTTAGTATTTTTTAAAATAGTATTCATGTTGAGTCCAGTGAAGTAGGCCAAGCAGTTACTATCATCTCTTAACGGATCTGTTGGCTGGGCTATTCCAACAGAATAAGAGCCTAGAAAAACCAAGGTTTGTTTGACCTTGACAATGGTGTATACTGGAAGATGTTATCTGATAAATCTCTGTCTGTCTGTCTGTCTCTCTCTCTCTGTGCCTCTCTGTATTTTTCTTTGACTCTTTCCATAGCCCTCTGTCTCTTTCACAAACACACACACACACACACACACACACACACACACACACACACACACTTTTCCCTGAAAATAGGTATAGGCATATGTATGCCTGTCTCTGTCTCTTGTTCCTGTATCTCTGCCTGTCTTTTTTCATACATAATTCTTTCTGTAAAAAAGTCTTATATTTAGGGCACACATAAAATTGTCAATTGCACTGATATCTTTGAGGGCCCTTTTTAAACTCAAATAGAGATACTTGAAAGAGCCCTGGATTTGGAAACAAGGAGGACTTGGGTTTGAACTCTTTCTCTGAAATTTACAAATTTACTAGGCACATGAAGTAACTTAACTCTTCTACATATCAATTTCTTTTTCTGTAAAGTAGGAATAGTAATACCTGTAGTCCTAGTATACTGTGTTGTTGTGAGAATAAAATGATATAGTAGGATCATAGATTTGATCATGTATGTAATATTCTTTATAAATCATAAATTCATCCAGAAATATTAGCTATTGCTATTGTTATCCACAGAATCCTAGAAGATCAGAATTGAAAGGGATCTCAGAGGCAATATTTACTTCAACCCATACAAATTTAGTTCAACCCATACAATGTCCTCCAGCCAACAAGTGGCCCTCCAGCCTCTGCTTGAAGGCCTCTCATAAGTACAAACCCACTTATTTCTTATTTCTACATTTCCAGGCATTCAGTTGCAAATTGGGGTACCTCTTGTCATTGCATAATATTTCCTTTTATCTAAGACTAAATCTGTTCTTTGCAATTTTTATATATTGTTCCTAGTTTTGCCCTGTGAAACGAAGTAGAATCAAATATATTAAGAAATGTTTTCCTATTTTCTGAGCTAAAGACTCCCAAGTTCTTTCAACTGACCTCTAGGCCTTTCACCATTTTTGATGCACTCCAACTTATCAATATTATTCTGACAACTGCTGTTGTTGTTCTTCATTTGTTTCAGTTGTGTCAAGTTCTTGACAAAGATACTGGAGTGGTTTGCCATTTTCTTCTCCAGCTCATTTTACAGATGAGGAAACTGAGGCAACCAGGTTCAGTAACTTGCCCAGAGTCACACAGCTAGTAATTGTCTGCGGACAAATTTAAACTGATTCTTCCTGACTCCAGACGCAGCTCTCTGTCCAGTATGCTGCCCAGGGACAGCCTCTAATTGTCTTAGTCATAAGGATTATCTGAAACTGGTGACATCCTCACTTGAAAATAATGTTCTAATGTGGTCTAACCAGGGTAGAGAGAATAGTGCTTTCACTTCCAAATTAAAAAGTCATTTTTAATCAGGACAATTTATAAATACAATTTATATTGGTTGGAATTATGCAGGATTTTGTGATGATAATTTTCTTTAATAAAAAGCTGTAACTATCCCTTTAGAATTATTCCCTTAGAATTCCCTTAGAATTATTTCCTTAGAATTCCCTTAGAATTGCTTAGAATTATTCCAAAAATCAGTCATGCTCAGTGCCTTGTTATTGGTATTGTTTTCAGTAAATCTCCTGATGACCTAAAAGCAATTTCCCCCCTTTTACTTTCTTATATACTTACTGGTTTGTCCTTGGGGTCAAATGTGAGGCTAGACTTCTGTTTTTAGTCAGTCTTTTAGGCAACCAACTTTTGGTGGTACTACTCAGCATTTGGAGAAATCTTGTCCCACTCGAAGAAAGCAGTTTCTCCTATCCACTCATGTTCCCTCTGATTTTCCTAACTGGATAGTTTAACTTTGGTCTGCACCCCTTGAAACACGTAGAATAAAACAGAGACTTACAAGGTCAATATATAGTGACTTTATATCTTTGTCAAGTAGGCTGTCAACATATGCTCACATTAAAGATGAGGAAACAGAAACCCAGATAGATTAAGGGACTTACCCGTGGTCACTGAGAATTGGGCCTAGCAGGTTCTGTGTTTCCTAAATCCCGGTTTTCCTACCAAAGCCCCTCTATGTCAGATTACTAACTCTAATAACTTTTATTCTATTTGCATGTTCTAGACCAATGTCGTGAAAATAATTTGAACATTCTGATATTTTCCCTTTACTTTTAGAAATCAGATTTACTGAATTGTAGGAAACAGCACATTTGATCAATTACGCCTTTACTTTGTGGTGCTTTTGGTAGGGGGATGGAAGGGAAGAAATGATGAGAATCGATTAGATGGCTCATGAAGTCAAAATTCACTCATTGCACAAGTGATCTAAATAGCTGCTCAGTAGATTACAATATTCTAGTTTGTATTCTGAGACAATGATCATCTAGACACTCCTCCGTTCTTCTAATTTAGTTTGCTTTCTTAATTTCCCTTAATTCTCCCTTCAGGAACACTTCTCTGAAAAATTCCCCTATCCTCTTGTCTGATAGTTTCCCCTGCTTTGTGATAGGTAAAATAAGGTAAACTGGGGCACAAAAGTTCAGAGAATGATCAGTTTATTAGTAAAGTGCAAATTCACCAATAAATGGGGTTTCAACTTCCTCAGCAAAGCTAAGACCCTGAATGAGAGGGAGGCTTCTCTTTTGTAGGTTTTGGGGAGTATAGAACAGAAATAGGATTCCATAGATGGGGAAAAAAGTTATAATTGATTAAAAGAGATTGATATAATGAACAGGAAAATCAACATGATTGTTTACAGAACTGAGGTGTGGGGGGCAATATGTTTGGTTGGAAATCAAGGGGCTAGGGTTTGAGGGAAATGAGGGGCTAGCAATAACTCCCTACTTCCCTCGTATGACGAAGAAATGTTCATTGTTTCAGTCTACTTGCAAGGTTAGCTATAGTGGACTAGACTTCTTTGGATAGATAGTAAACCAGACATCCTTGAAGGATAGCTTCGTATTGTAAAGATACTAGACCAGACTCCCTGGTGTCCACTCACATCCCCTCAGGATAACAGATGTCCTTGAGGCAGGAAAAGAACAGTGATTAGCAGAAATGGATTTATAAATTTAACTCATTACAATCCACCTGAGTTTCTGAACTAATTTCAGAGACAAAGAACCATGACTTTGGCAGTTACAGGACAAAATAAATTAATTGTAAATACAATCAATTAAAATGATACAGAATCAATATGGTTATTTCAACTTCATGTTTGAATTCCCTGTTTCTTTCACTCAGAAGGGCTTAAAACTTTAGCTTAATCTATTACCACACTTCACAGACATTTTCACCTTCAATTAAATTCCACAAGCATTAGGAAAATGCTCACTGTGTATAAGCCACTATTTTAAAAATAATGAGTGGCAGGGCAGGGCCAAGATGGTGGCTGGAAAGCAGGGACTAGTGTGAACTCCCCACCGAACCCCTCCAAAAACCTATAAAAAATGGCTCTGAACCAATTCTAGAACTGCAGAACCCACGAAATAGCATAGGGAAGCAGGGCTCCAGCCCAGGACAGCCTGGATGGTCTCTGGGTGAGGTCTACCCTGCACAGAACTGGGAGCAGAGCAGAGCCCAGCGTGGACAGCACAGACCAACCAGACCAGGAGCTGGGCGGAGCGTGCCCTAGCACCCTGAATCAGTGAGCTGCAGCAGTTACCAGACTTCTCAACCCATAAACACTAAACACAACAGAACAGGTTAGTGGGAAAAGCTGTGGGAGTAGAAGGAGTTTGCTGTTTGGCCACTGCCCTGAGGCAGCGGAAGTGGGGCAGCTACAGAACTACAGCTGCAGTTACTTCCCGCCCCAGGACCACCTGGTGGGAGGAATTAAGTGGCTGATCAGAAAAGGAGTGAAGAGCCTGCTGAAGATCTAAGTCCACTCCGGGTTGGGGGTTCTTGGGGAAGGAGAAGTGCTGGTGTGGCAGAGTTGGCGCATCCCCTCAGGCTTGGAACATAGTTCTCTTAACTCTACAAACAGTTATACCCCACTGAAAAACTCAAGGGTCACGTTAGTTGGCTGGGAATATGGCCAGGCAGCGAAAACACACCCAGATTCAGTCTCAGACTCTGGAATCTTTCTTTGGTGACAAAGAAGACCAAAACATACAGACAGAAGAAGTCAACAAAGTCAAAGAGCCTACAACAAAAGACAACAACAAAAACATGAACTGGTCTCAGGCCATGGAAGAGCTCAGAAAGGATTTGGAAAAGCAAGTTAGAGAAGTAGAGGAAAAATTGGGAAGAGAAATGAGAAAGATGTGAGAAAAACATGAAAAACAAGTCAACGACTTGCTAAAGGAGACCCAAAAAAATACTGAAAAATATACCGAAGAAAACAACACCTTAAAAAATAGGCTAACTCAAATGGTAAAAGAGCTCCAAAAAGCCAATGAGAATAAGAATGCCTTGAAAGGCATAATTAGCCAAATGGAAAAGCAGGTCCAAAAGACCACTGAAGAAAATACTACCTTAAAAATTAGATTGGAGCAAGTGGAAGCTAGTGACTTGATGAGAAATCAAGATATTATAAAACAGAACCAAAGGAATGAAAAAAATGAAAGACAATGTGAAATATCTCATAGGAAAAACCACTGACCTGGAAAATAGATCCAGGAGAGATAATTTAAAAATTATTGGACTACCTGAAAGCCATGATCAAAAAAAAAGCCTCGATATAATCCTTCAAGAAATTATCAAGGAGAACTGCTCTGATATTCTAGAGTCAGAGGGCAAAATAGAAATTGAAAGAATCCACTGATTGCCTCCTCAAATAGATCCCAAAAACAAATCTCCTAGGAATATTGTCACCAAATTCCAGAGCTCCCAGATCAAGGAGAAAATATTGCAAGCAGCCAGAAAGAAACAATTTGAGTATTGTGGAAACACAATCAGAATAATCCAAGATCTAGCAGCTTCTACATTAAGAGATCGAAGGGTTTGGAATATGATATTCTGGAGGTCAATGGAGCTAGAATTAAAACCTAGAATCACCTACCCAGCAAAACTGAGTATCATGCTCCAAGGCAAAATATGCATTTTCAATAAAATAGAGGACTTTCAAGCTTTCTCAGTGAAAAGACCAGAGCTGAATAGAAAATTTGACTTTCAAACACAAGAATCAAGAGAAGCATGAAAAGGTAATCAAGAAAAAGAACAAGAAAAAGAAATTGTAAGGGACTTACTAAAGTTGAACTGTTTTGTTTACATTCCTACATGGAAAGATGATGTGTATGATTCATGAGACCCCAGGGTTAGGGTAGCTGAAGGGAATATGCATATATACATACATACATATATATATATATATATATATATATATATATATATATATATATATATATATATATATATATATATATATATCTTTATGTATATATATGTATATGTGAGTGTGTATGTATGAATATATGTATGTGTGTGTGTATATATATATACATATATATATATATCTTTATGTATATATATGTATATGTGAGTGTGTATGTATGAATATATGTATGTGTGTGTGTGTATATATATATATATATATATATATATATATATACATATATATATATGGAGAGAGAGAGAGAGAGAGAGAGAGAGAGAGAGAGAGAGAGAGAGAACAGGGTGAGTTGAAGATGAAGGGAAGATATCTAAAAGAAATAAAATCAAATTAAGGGATGAGAAAGGAATATATTGAGAGAGGGAGATAGGGAGAGATACAATGCGGTAAATTATCTCGCATAAAAGTGGCAAGAAAAAGCAGTTCTGTCGGAAGAGAAGAGAAGGCATGTGAGGGGGAATGAGTGAATCTTGCTCTCATCAAATTTGACCTGAGGAGGGAATATCATACATACTCATTTGTGTATCTTACCCCACAGGAAAAAAGGAGGAAGAAGATAAAAAAGGGGGGGGATGATAGAAGATTGGGGAGATAGGGGTGGAGGTAATCAAGAACAAACACTTTCAAAAGGGGGCAGGACCAAGGGAGAAAATTCAATAAAGAGGGATAGGTTAGGAAGGAGCAAAATATAGTTAGTCTTTCACAACATGAGTATTGTGGAAGGGTTATACATAATGATACACATGTGGCCTCTGTTGAATAGCTTGACTTCTTAGGGAGGGTGGGTGGGAAGGGAAGAGGGGAGAGAATTTGGAACTCAAAGTTTTAAAAACAGATGTTCAAAAACAAAAAAAAAATTTGCATGCAACTAGAAAATAAGATACACAGGCAATGGGGCATAGAAATTTATCTTGCCCTACAAGAAAGGAAGGGAAAAGGGGATGGGAGGGGAGTGGGGTGACAGAAGGGAGGGCTGACTGGGGAACAGGGCAACCAGAATATACGCCATCTTGGAGTGGGGGGGAGGGTAGAAATGGGGAGAAAATTTGTAATTCAAACTCTTGTGAAAATCAATGCTGAAAACTAAATTAAAAAAAAGAAAGTAAAAAAAATAACTGGTTTTTACATAGCACTTTAAAGATTGTAGAGTGCTTTTACTAAGATCTCATTTAAGTCTCACAACAACCTTGTAAGATAAGAAGTATGGGGATTTTATGCCATTTTAAAAATGAGAAAATTGAGGCTCCAGGTGTTCAAGTGACTTGATCAGGGTAACAAAGTTAGAAATTGTCAGATTTCCTACTAAGGCTTCCCTGACTACAATCTAAAATTCTATCCACAATGCCTTAGTGCCTACTCATAATGAACTGAAGAAATAAAGAAAAAAATTAAAAAGTCTTTGCCTCTGAAAAGCTTATGTTTTGCTGGGAATATAACTGTGTAAATGAATTCGTACATGGACATCAGTTTGAAGAAGGTGGGACCACAACTTAGAGGAAACAAAAAAGTATTTCTCTTTTTCGCCTTTTGCATCCATCTTTCCACCTGCAAAGTCAGATATTTGCTGAGTAATTTCCTTTCTAGGAGCCTTTAGTCTCCTTATTAGGGTAACTGACCTCACCAATTTAATGAAATTATTCTTTTGAATATCCAGGATCACCTTGCATTATGAAATTCAAAGCCAGTTTTCATTCTCTGTTATTTTCTACAACTTTTGGCCTTCTTGACTTACTCCTTTTATGAAATACCCTTTCATCCCTGCACTTCCATGACACCACTTCTATTTTTCATTCTGTGTCTCTGATCACTCACTCGTTTTCTGTCTCCTCCTCTAAGATGCTAAATTTAGTTGTCCGTGGCTCTGTTGTTAGTTTTCTTATAAACTCTGGTCAAATTCTAACAATTGGTAGCTTTATCACCTCTTATACCTTCAGTCATAAAATCTATGTTGATGGCTCCCAAATCTATATTTTCAGTTATGATCTGTCTCCTAAGGTTCTAGTCTTGCATTTCCTACATCCTAGAGGGCATATCTTACTTATATGTGCTACTGACACTTGAATATCTGGCTAATCCTGAAATTCATTATGTCCAAAACTAAGCACATCACTATCCTCCCTAAATCTCCCTGTGTTAACTTCTTCACTTCATTTGATGGAAAATTATCTTCCTCCAAACTTACCATTGGTTGTTACCTCTCCCTCTGACCATCCAATCATTTACCAATTACTATTACTTCTATCTTCAGTATATCTACTACTCCTTTCCATTTCACTACCAGCTTAGTTCAAGTTAACATTAACTTTCATTTGGATTGTTTAACTAAACACCATAACTTCAGTATCTCCCTTCTCCTATCTACCCTGCCTACTGCTAGGAGGGTAATATTTCCAATGCAGAAATATAAAAATATTTCTATTAAGAAAAAAAAACCTTGAGTGGCTCTAAATTGCCTTTCCACCGTTTTAATTTTTTTTTCCCATCTTTGTAGTCCTCCTTCCATTATCATCACTGAATGCCCTTGGGATGACTTTGTTTATCCACATAACTTTGCAAGCTTTCTTTAAAATGATTGAACACTCCAATGCTTTTTATGAAAAAATACTGCTCATAATCACCCATCATCCTTCATAGGATTCTCTAGTCATCTC
This sequence comes from Trichosurus vulpecula, assembly GCF_011100635.1. NCBI lineage: Eukaryota > Metazoa > Chordata > Mammalia > Diprotodontia > Phalangeridae > Trichosurus > Trichosurus vulpecula. The sequence continues at coordinate 22,731,322 of NC_050578.1, forward strand.
TTTATTTGCCAAAAAAGGTCAGATGCTTGCTAAACTGTTTTCTGGGATCTTTTAGTATTGGGATAGTTAATTTACATTGGTAAAACTTCTTGATGAAACTTGCTATTTTGTGTCAATATCATTTCTGTCCTCCATTTCTCATCCTTAGAACCTTTTAATTGTATACTATATTATTATTTCATTTAAAAAATCTGATCTCAGTTCTTAACAAGATGAAAGTTTGACTATCCATCGAGATCAGACTCAATAATGGCACAAATGTGAACAAGTCTTTTCCTAAAAGCTAAAATTTAGTCAATTTCATTCTATATGGTGTTATTTGGTGCTAGCCACATCCAACATCTACCATTTTCTGTTTAAAGAATGTATTCATGATGAAAGGTCAGGAGTTGTCTGTATAATTCACAGTTTGGGATTATTTTATGTCTTTATCATAAACAATGTTTTCTTTTATATTTCTCCACATTCTCACTTTTATTGTTTTTAATGAAGTCTCTAAGTATCAAATTGTGTATTAATTTGATTTAGAGGGTCTTATCAGTTCTTTGTAGAATATCTTACCTACTTGGTCCTCTGCAATCAATTTTGTTATATAACCTATGAATATTTTCATCTTGGTCTTTTTGCAAATGTCTATAATTAGGACTTTATTACATGATGAGCAAATATACCATGAAGTCACTTTTCTTATCACCTCTGGTAAGCTACAAATCCCACTCAACAAATTACTTTCTTTGATTCTCCAAAGAGTACTCATGAGCTATCCCTCCATTTAGCTCTGACATCCTGCTAATGATTTATTCATAACAGGAGTGCCAAGATTGATATGACTTCAGCTCCTCCAACAATATATCCACATGTTAATCATTAGACAAAGATCTTTTATTTAGAGCTTTGTTGTTGTTGTTCAGTTATTTCAGTTGTGTTCAACTCTTTGTGACCTGTGGGGATTGTTTGTGTTGTTTTGTTTTTGGCAAAGGTACTGGAATGGTTTTGCCTTTCCTTCTCCAGCTCATTTTACAGGTGAGGAAACTGAGGCAGACACAGTTAAATGAATTCCCTGGGTTCACACAGCTAGTAAGTATCTGAGATTGGGTTTGAGCTCAGATCCTCCTGACTCCAGACCCAGTATTCTATCTACTGCACCACCCAGCTGCCCCTGTATTTAAAGTACCAATATTAATATTGGAGGCAGTTGATATGTTAAAGAGTATGTGATCTTTACCATTCTCTATCTCTTTTTCTGCTCCACTGTAGAAGTGGAAGGCAGTCACAGAAGACCAAGGGTTAAATCTTTATTATTCTTTGATTCAGAGGCTACTGTGGTTAAAAACAAAAAGATAACCAGACGGCAATCGTACTAGCTTGGTTCTCAGAAAACAGATACAATTTGTTATTGAGGTCATACATAAAATGTCTAGAATGGTGGAATATGTCATAGCTCATACTTATTTGTCATGGTGTTTAAGAACCTAGGATTACCATCACACCACAATGAGGTATATGAATAACATTTTGTGGAGATTTGAGAAAGAAAATGAATAAACTTTTGTCTTTACTAAGGATAGGGTCTACACTTAAACATTAACACCACAGTCCCAAATATACTCGTGGACTACATAGAAACAGCATTAAAAAAACTAAGGTGGGAAAAGAAACTTCATTGGATATTCATAGATAGAAATCTTTGTTGGAGGCCCTAGAATTATAAGAGCACTGAAGCACCAATATACAAAATATCTAAGGAGCAGATAACATAGTCATGGGATTTTTTCTACCTTATGAATGCTGAAATAAAATGATAAAAATTTCAATAGATACCAACCTATATAGCTATTCTCCCATCTATAGAAAATCTGTTTATGAATAAAAGGAATCCTTTATGAGAGCATCATTGAACAATTAGTTTTTCAGAAACAATGTTTAACAATTTACTCAATTCTCTAAAAGTTGTAAAGAATAAGAAATCCCACTTTACTTGTTTTTGACTATGAAAAAAAAAGCATTTGATTCAGTGAGGAATGGGGGGATGTCACCTTAACAGGTACTTTTACTACTTCCTTTCCTTCAATCCACAATCAAAATCATTTAAGATTTCATGGAAGTAGTAAAACCAATAAACATATTCCATGACCTTTTCATAAACACTAAGCATGAAATAAAACAGGAAGATCAAAATCTGCCAAAAATTTCCATATGATGGAGAAGATGAAGTACATGGTTTAGGCTGAGAACGATTTGTTTCTTCCAGTTGCTTCTACTCGTGGATGACATTTACCCAATTACATCATCCTAAAATGTTGCAAGGCCTTCTGGCAATGTGCAATGTATCTACCTATCTACAGGGAAAAGACTGAGTAGATGAAAAATGTTGCCCAAATTTTGACATGCATTTAGATGGACTCCCTGTACAATTTTTGAACAGTTTGTATACTTGGGATAGATGGCACAGGTGGACAGCGATCTGGATCCGAAGCTGAAAAAGAAAAGGAGAGCCGGCTGTATTCTGTATTGCCTTTGGGAAAACAAAAGGCTCTTTTACTGACTTAAAGCTTCCCATGAAAGCAAAGGTACATGTTTTCAATTCTTTTTAGCACTGTCATATATAGCAGTGAGATAACCACCACCTCCAACAAACTTAGATGTGTAGCACAGAGGACAATGGACAGGTTCATGAAAGGTATGAGCTGGCTGAAGCTTTAAATCAAAGAGGAAGTGATGAAAAGGAACAAGGTATGTCATCAAGGAATTGTGTGATAGGAAGTGAAGGTGGAATAGTCACAGGGTAAGCATAAGGGATGACAGATGGATGACAAGGGGTGACACCGGAATCCTGAATACACTTGTGATATCAAGAAAAGTGAAGAAAGACTCCAGCACCTTAGATGCCTCGCAGTGAACTTTTTGGAATATATGCAAGAATTGTATAGGACAAGAAAGCATGGATGGGTTATAATTTCATTATGGGAAGGAATTCTAGAATTGTTGAGATTATAGGTTATTTGATTATCTTTCTGTTATAAATTATTTAATAAACCTCAATCAATTCTAACATTTCAATATACAAGAGGGGAAGGGACTGTATATGGAACTATAAACTTTTTATATACAATTTTTCACAATAAATATAGTTTTTTAGGAAATATATTTCAAATATAATATGTTAGTTCTATACTGTCACACTTATCTAGATCCTCCATTGGACTTCTCATTGTCTCTAAAATAAAATATAAAGTCCTTAGATTGCCATTCTAGTTTCTCCCTATTCATCCTCCTTTCTAAGCTTACCTTATCTTATTTCCTTTTATGTGTTCCACATTCTAGCAAAACTGGACTGCTTTTTGCTAATCTCCCATCCTCTCCTTTCTTGTCCCTTTGCTTCTCAACAACTTGTTCTTCAAAATCTCTGCTGTTGAAAACTCCCTTGCTTCAAGGCTCAATTTTGGTGTCAACTTTTCAATTAATCTTTCCCCAATGTATCCAGCTACATATGGTGTCTCTCTTCTCTAATATCTCATATTACTGATGGAGGGAGCAACATGATGGATAGAGCATGGGATTTGGAATTAGGAAGACCTGAGTTTAATTTTGCTGCAAATACTTACTAGCTATGTAGCCAGGGGCAAGTTTTTCACCCTCAGCTTCATCATTGAGCAAAATGGAGACAGAGTTGTTTGAGGCTCAAATACGATATATCTAAAGCACTTTGCAAACCTTAAAGTGCTATAGAAATGCTAGTTATCACTTTGTTGGGAATTCTCCTATAGACAGATATACTTACTTGTATTAGAGTTATTGGTACATTTGTCTTATTCCTCCAACTATAATATTAAAAAAGAAATAGAAAGTATTACAAGGCAGCATATAATTGAGTGCCAAATCATATAGTACAATTCGGTAATTATTCCTTAAACATATTTTGAAAAACTTTTATGGAAATACTTTCCAAAATAATATTAAAATTCAAAAAGCTATGCTATTTTTTTCTTCCTTATCAACTGGAAACCACTTGTTGCCAACGGTATGTTAATTTGGATTCCAAAAGGTTCACTTCAAAGTTTGAACCTTGGCAAACTACAGCCTCTCACAGCAAGTTACCCTCTGAGGAAAAGTCATGTTTGTATCTCACAAATAGGCAGTCAGGATTTGTTTCTATTCTAGAACAAATATGTCTAGTCAGAAGAGAAAAGTTGGTTATATCCCACAGAACTACCCATATGTCCTTCTGGCATTTTCAGGTTTACAAAAAGGAATGCAACAGCTAATATGCGAATGAATAATATGGGCAGAAGAATAGAATTGCAGAATATTGACAAATGTAAATATCTAGAGAACCAACTAAAAATTGACTTATGACACAGACCTCTAAATGCCATGCCAAGAGCTCAACAGTTAAAGGGCTCAAGATGTTTATCTGTAGGCATGTTATGTCTTTAATACAGCCAATTTCCAACACACTTAGGAATCTCCTGTAATACACTAACCTTCAGCTCTATGTTCTGAGATTCAACTTGCCATCTGTGAAAGTCATACACTGAAAAGCTGGTGCATAGGAAGATACACCAGAGATTCTCTTTGTTCGTTTTTTTTTATATATTTGAAGCTATTATGTGGTCCTCTAATTTGTTCTTTGTTCATTTCATATATTTTGTAGATATTATTGGTCCTGTTGTGACTTGAGACCTGAATTGTTATTGGAACACAGATTGTATAGATTTCTTTTGCCAAAGTCACACAAAGAAGTGAGACCATAATTCAGATAATTTGAGAAAAAGAAAGTTTCTGCAAGTGATCATAATATTCTCTAGAATTAAGTCATTAAAGACCTGTGAGTAATACTAGTAAAGGGACATGAATGCACATACAGACATACAAACACACCCACATAACTACATGTATTTGTAGTACAGCAGATAGAGCAAAAAATTTGGAATCATGAAGACCTGAATTCAAATCCTTCCTCAGATACTCACTAGATCTGCGATTCTGGGAAAATCACTTAAAATCTTTCAACCTCAGTTCAATCCTCCATAAAATGAGGATAATCACAGCACTTACCTGACACTGCTACTATGAGGTTCAAAAGAGATAAATGGATAGCACCTTGCAAACCCTAAAATGTTATATGAATGTGTGCACACGCACACATATACACATTCATTTAGTATCTTGGACTGTTTATAGAAGACTGGTTGGAGGAGATAGGACAGTAGAGAATAAAAGATAAAAACAATAAAACAACTAGTTAGGCATCATTTGTTTCAGAGCAATTAATGATTTGTTTGATTTCAACGTTTTCCTTTTAACCTGAGTAGAGATATATTATTGAAGGGCACTACAAAAACACAATAGAGGGTGACAAGATTGGTACAGGGGACCACTAACTCCATAGAAATAGTGCTCTGGAGAATAGTAATCAGTCAAATGACATCACAGTGGAGTTTCTCAATGTTATGGATGAGATTGGTTTAACGCATTAGTATCATTACTCTTAAACAGTATTTGTTTGGGACAGCTGCCCATGGAATATGACTGGGAAGACATAGAGAACAAAGACATTTTTTCCTAATAGAATGATAAAGAAATATTTTTTTGAGAAAGAGGATATTATTCCTATGCCCAAAACTAAGCACAGTGACTGATATATAGTAAGTCCTTAATGAATGTTCCAACCACCTAGCTATTTATCTATCTCTAAACAACATTGTGTTCAATTATTTTCAGTCATGTCTGACTCCTTATGATCCCATTTGGTGCTTTCTTGGCAAAGGTACTAGAGTGGTTTACCATTTCTTTCTCTAACTCATTTTTTAGATGAGGAACTAAGGCAAACAGGGTCAAATGACTTGTCCAAGGTCATACAGCTAGGTAAGTATCTTATGCTGGATTTGAACTCAGGTCCTCAGGACTCCAGAGCCATCAGGCTATCCACTGTGCCACCTAGCTGCCTGCTAAGCACCATTACATAGTTGTTGTTGTTTTCTCTCTGTCTTTAAGAAAAGCACCCATTTGAGGGGTTTAACAAAAAAAATGTTCCATGCTACATAGACTATCATTAAAAAATGCTTAATTCATCCTTTTTATCCTTTGTCACAAGCACTAGAAACTGTCACCATTTCCCTGGCTCTTTAGTGCTACTATGGGCTTTATGACACTCATTCTTCCTAGATACTTATTGAAATGTGCGAAAAGGGGAGGCGGAGACAAAATGGCAGCGTAAAGGCAGAGACTTACCTGAGTTCTCCCCCAAATCCTTCCAAATATCTTTAAATCATGACTCTAAACAAATTCTAGATCAGCAGAACCCACAAAAAGATGGAATGAAGCAATTTTCAAGCCCAAGACAACTTAGAAGGTTGGTAGGAAAGGTCTGGAGAGCAGTCTAGCACAGGCGGACCCAATTAAGCTCCAGAAAACCAGGAGAAGGTTCTGGGAGCCACTGAACTGGCAGCAGCAACAACTGCTTCTACAGCTCTTAGCCCACTGATACTAAAGGGGCAAACAACAGTTAAAGGGACATTATAGGTGTCTCTTTATTACCACTGAGAGCACTCTGGTACTTTGCCCATACTCAGATCTGGGTCACAGTCCCTGACACCAGTGCAAGGGCAAAGAACAGCACTAGCACACCAAAGCTTGTAGCTACAGTGGAGGGGGATACTCCTCACAATTCCTGGGCAGAAAAGAGTGCTTGTGGTCACTCACAGATGAGAGTAAAGTCCAGGAGAGGAGTAAACACCTCTCCTTAGATCATACCACTTTGGAAGAACTGAAAACTAGAAATATCTCTGGATACAGCTGCACAAAACTGTTAACTGCTGCCCTCCACCCTGAAAGAAGAGCCCTACTTTACCAAGGAGTTACAAATAAAGTAATAGGCTGGGGAAATTATCAAACAACAAAAAACCTTCTGACCATAGAAAGTTACTATGGTGATCAGAATACACTAAGAGGGAGATAGCAAAGTCAAAACTCCTACATGAAAGCCTGAAAAAAATATGAATTGGACACAGGCCATGGAAGAGCTCAAAGAGGATTTTGAAAATCAAATAAGAGAGGAAAATTGGGAAGAGAAGTGAATGTGATACAAGAAATTCATGAAAATCAAATCAACAGCTTGGAAAATGAGACACAAAAAACACTGAGGAAAATAGCACATTAAAAAGCAGACTACATCAAATGGTAAAAGAGGTACAAAAAGGCAATGAAGAGAAGAATGCCTAAAATAGTAGAATAAGCCAAATGGGAAAAAGCACAAAAATTCACTGAAGAAAAAATAAATTCAATAAAATGTAGAATTGGCCAAATGGAAAATGAGGTAAAAAAGCTCACTGAAGAATTTTATCCCTTCAAGATTAGATTGGAGCAAATTGAAGCTAACAAATAACTTTCTGAGAAATCAAGAAACAAAAAAATAAAACCAAAGTGAAATATCTTACTTGAAAAAAACAGCTGACCTGGAAAATAGATCCTAGAGAGATCATTTAAAAATTATTGGACTATCTGGAAGCCATGATGAAAAAACAAGCCTGGATAGCATCTTCCAAGAAATCATCAAGGAAAATTTCTCTGGGGTCCTACAACAAGAGGATAAAATAGTCATTTAAAGAATCTACAATCACCATCTGAAAGAGATCCCAAATGAAAATACCAAGGAATGTTATAGCCAAATTCCAGAATTATCAGGTCAAGGAGAAAATACTGCAAGCAGCCAAAAAGAAACAATTCAAATATGGTGCAACCATAGTCAGGTTTATGCACAACCTTTCAGTCTCTACATTGAAAGATCAGAAGGCTTGGAATATGATATTCTATAAGGAAAATGAGTTTGGATTACAACCAAAGACCAACTACCCAGCAAAAATGGAGCATAATCTTTAAGGGGAGGAGATGGATATTCAATGAAATAGAGGACTTCCAGACCCCAGACCTTCCTGATGAAAAGCCCAGAGCTCAATGGACAATTTGATCTTCAAATACAAGTCTCAAGAGAGGCATAAAAAGGTGAACAGGAAAGACAAAAAAGTTACTAAATAAGGGCAAACTGTTTACATACCTACATAGGAAGATGACACTTGTAACTCTTGAGAACTATACCTTTATTATGACATTTTGAAGGGATATACACAGACAGAGGATATTGGTATAAATTGATGTCCATTTGATGATGAAATAATTAAGTAGTGAAAAGGGATTGAAATGGAAGAAGAGGAAAGGAGGAGACAGAAAAGGGCAAATTACATCACATGAAGAGGCATAAAAAATATATTACAGTAGAGGGAAAGAAGGGAGGGAGATGAGCATTGTTTGAACTTTACTCTCATTGGATTTAGCTCAAGGAGGGAAAACATACTCAGGTATAGAAATCTAACTTGCCCTATATGCAGTAGGAGGGGGTGGGAAGGGAAAAGGGAGGGAAGAAGTAGTAAAGGAAAAGGTAAAGAAAAGGGAGAAAGCTGATAAAAGGGAGGGAAAATTGAGGGAAGTGGTGGTCAAGAGCAAAACTTTTGAGGAGGAAGAGGGGGAAAGGAGAAATAAAAACATAAATGGGGGAGGGGAAAATAGGAAGTAGAGAAAGACATGGATAGTAATGATAATTGTGAATGTGAATGGGATAAACTCTCCCAGAAAACAGAAGTGGATAGTAGAATGGATTAAAAACCATAATCCTACATTTTGTTGTTTACAAGAAACACATATTAAACAGGAGGATACACACAGGGTAAAGGTAAAAGGTTGGAGTAGAATTTATTATGCTTCAGCTGAAGTAAAAAAAAAATGCAGAGGGAGTAATCCTTGTCTTAGAAAATCAAAAGAAAATCAGATCTAATTAAAAGAAATAAGAAAGGAAACTACATCCTGATAAAAGGCAACATAGATAATGAAGTAATATAATTACTAAATATACTTGCACCAAGTGGTATAGCATCCAAATTCTTGGAGAAGTTGAGGGAGTTAGAGGAAGAAATAGACTACAAAACTATACTAGTGGAAGAGTTCAACCTCCCGCTTCTGAACTTGATAAATTTAACCACAAAATAAAAAGAAAGAAGTTAAGGAGGTGAATAGAATTTTAGGAAAGTTAGATATGGTAGATCTCTAGAGAAAACTAAATAGGAGTAGAATGGAATATCCTTTTTTCTCAGTGGTAAGTGCACCCACAAAAGTATTGACCATGTACTAAGGCATAAAAACCTCACAATCCAATGCAGAAGGCAGAAATATTAAATGCATCCTCTTCAGATCATTATGCAATAAATATCATATGTAATAAAGGGCAATGAAAAGATAGACTAAAATTAATTAGAAACTAAATAATCTAATCCTAAAGAATGAATGGGTCAAACAACAAATCCTAGAAACAATCAATAACTTGAACCAAAGAATCCAGGTTCTGGGCTAAGAATTCACTATTTCACAAAAACTGCTGGGAAAATTGGAAAATGGTAGGGTAGAAACTGGGCATAGACCAATATCTTACACCATATATCAAAATGGGTTCATGATTTAGGAATAAAGGCTGATACTATAAGCAATTTGGGAGAGGAAGGAATAGTTTACCTATCAGATTTATGGGAAAGCAAAGAATTCATGACACAACAAGAGATAGAGAGCATTACAAAATGCAAAATGGATAATTTTGATTATATTAAATTGAAACATTTTGTCTAAAAAAAGGCCAAAGCAATAAAGATTAAGAGGGAAGCAGAAAATTGGGAGAAAATCTTTACAACTAGTGGCTCTGATAAAGGCCTCATCTCTAAAATATACAGGAAACTGAGCCAAATTTATAGGAATAAAAGTCATTCCCCAATCGAGAAATGGTCAAAGGACATGAACAGGCAGTTTTCAGAGGAAGAAATTAAAGCTATCTATAGGCATATGAAAAAAAAATGCTTGGAATCACTACTGATTAGAGAAATGCAAATCAAAACAACTCTTAGGTACCACATCTCTCCTGTCAGATTGGCTAAAATGATAAAACAGGAAAATGATAAATGCTGGAGAGGATGTGGGAAAATTGGAACACTGTTACATTGCTGGTGGAGTTGTGAACTGATCCAGACATTGTGGAGAATGATTTGGAACTATACCCAAAGGGCTATAAAAATGTTCATACCCTTTGACCCAGCAATACCACTTCTACGGTTGTATCCCAAAGAGACTACACAAATGGGAAAAGGACCCATACATACAAAAATATTCATAGCAGCTCTTTTTGTAGTAGTAAAGAATTTGAAATCAAGGGGATGCCCATCAATTGGGGAATGGCTGAACAAGTTGTGGTATATGACGATAATGGAATACTATTGTGCGATAAGAAATGGGGAGGACATGGACTTCATAATAACATGGAAAACCTACACAATATAATGCTGAGTGAGCAAAGCAGAACCAGGAGAACATTATACACAACCACAGATATATGGATTCTGTGAGGACTAACCCTGACAGACTTTGCTCTTCTCAGCAATACAAGGTTCAAAGACAACTCCAAAGGACTCATGATGGAGAGAGCTATCTACATCCAGAGAAAGAACTATGGAGTCTGAATGCAGGCTGAGGCACACTGTGTGCTCTCCTTTTTTCCCCTTTTTTTTCCTCTTTTGTTTTTGTTTTTTGGTTTTGTTTCTTCTTTCTCATGATTCATTCCATCGGTCATAATTCTTCTTTACAGCTTGACTATTGTGTAAATAAGTTCAATGCGAAGTTATATGAAGAAGATACATTGAATTCCATGCCATCTTGGGGAGGGAGGGGAGGAGGGTGGGAAGAAAATCTGGAACTCATATTATGTGGAACTGAGTGTTGTAAACTAAACATAAAAAATCTTAATTAAAATAAAAAAACAATTTTGATCCAAGAGAATGACAATATTGAGACAACATACCAAAAATTATGGGATGCAGTGAAAGCAGTTCTTAGGGGAAGTTTTATATCTCTAAATGCTTACATGAATAAAATAGGAAAAGGAGAGATCTATGAATTGAGCATACAACTAAAAAAACTAGGAAAAACAAATTAAAATCCCCAACTAAATACCAAAATAGAAATTCTGAAAACCAAAGTAGAGATTAATTAAATTGAAATGAAGAAAACTATTGAACTAATAAATAAAACTAAGAATTTCATTTTATGAAAAAAACAATAAAATAGATAAACATTTGGTTAATTTTATTTAAAAAAGAAGGAAGAAAACCAAATTGTCAATATCAAAAATGAAAAGTGTGAATTTGCCACCAAAGAAGAGGAAAGTAAAACAATAATTAAGAAGTATTTTGCCCCAACTGTATGCCATTAAATTTGACAATCTTAGTGAAATTGATGAATATTTAAAAAAATATATAAATTGCCCAGATTAACAGAAGAGGAAATAGAATACTTACATACTTAAATGATATCATCTCAGAAAAAGAAATTGAACAGGCCATCAATGAAATCCCTAAGAAAAAATCCCCAAGGTCAGATTGAGAAGGAGTCCTAGCAAATTCTTTTTATGATGCAAATAAGGTACTGACAGCTAAACTGGAAAGAGTCAAAACAGAGAAAGAAAATTATTGGCCAATTTCCCTAAGGACTACAGATGCAAAAATTTTAAATAAAATATTAGCAAAAATATTGCAGCAATTTATGATAAGAATAATATGCTATGACCAGGTAGGATTTATTGCAGTAATGCAGAGCTGGTTCAGTATTAGGAAAACTATCAGCACAATTGATCATAAAAACAACAAAACTAACAGAAACCATACGATTAGCTTAATAGATGCAGAAAAAGCTTTTGTAAAAATACAACACTCATTCCTATTAAAAACACTAAAGAGGATAGGAATTAATGGAGCCTTCTTCAAAATGTTAAGTAGCATCTACCTAAAACCATCAGCAAGCATTATACATAATGGGGATAAGTTGGAAGCATTTCCAATAAGATTGGTGGTGAAGCAAGGATGTTTATTATCACCAGTATTATTCAATATGGTACTAGAAACATTAGCTCTAGCAATAAGAGAAGAAAAAGAAATTGAAGGAATTAAAATAGGCAAAGAAACTAAGTTATCATCCTTTGCAGATGACATACTTAGAGAATCCTAGAGAATCAAGTAAAAATCTACTTGAAATAATAAACAACTTTAGCAATGGTGCAGGATATAAGGCTCACAATGGAAAATGCTATCCACATCCAGAGAAAAAACTATGGAATCTGAATGCAGATTGAAGAATACTATTTATTCTCTCTCTCTCTTTTTTCTTTCTCATGTTTCTTCCATTCATTCTAATTCTTCTTTATGACATGGCTAATGTGAAAAAAACATTTAATAAGAATGTATATGTACAGCCATTATCAGATTGCACCCCATCTTGGGAGGGGTAAGGGAAGAAGGTGGAAAAAAATTAAAACTCAAAAGTTTATGGAAGTGAATGTTGAAAACTAAAATTAAATAAATAAATTTTTAAAAAATTATTTGAGTTCCAAAATTATCTCCCTTCCTCCTTCCCCACTACCCCCTCATTGAGAAAGCAAGGAATTTGATTTAGGGTTATACATGTGAAGTCATTCAAAATATATCCATAATAGTCATGTGTGAAAGAAAACATACACAAAAAACTCAAGAAAAATAAAGATTAAAAATGTGCTTCAATATGTCTTCATTCACAATCATTTCTTTCTCTGGGGATATATAGCATTTTCCATCAGAAATCCTTCAGAGTTGTATTAGATCATTGCATTGCTGAGAAAAGCTAAGACATTGCTGTTCCTTTGTACACAGTACATTTCGCTTTGTATTAGCCCATGCAAGTCTTTCCAGGTTTTTCTGAGAGCATCCTGCTCATTATTTCTTATATAGTACAATAGTATTCCATTGTAATCACATATCATGATTTGTTTACCCATTTCCCAATTGATGGACATCACCTCAATTTCTCATTCTTTGCTCGCAGGGAAAAAAAGCTGCTATAAATATTTTTGTATGTGTAGGTCTTTTTCTTTTTTTTGTTTTCTTTTTTCTCTTTTGGGATGCAGACCTAGTAGTGGTGCTGCTAGGTCAAAGAGTATGCATGATTTTATAGCCCTTTGGGCATAGTTTGAAATTGTTCTACAGAATGGTTGAATTAGTTCATAACAATGAACACCAACAGTGCATTAGTATGTCGTTTTTCCCAAATCCCCTCCAACATTTATCATTCACCTTTTCTGTCCTAGTAGTCAATCTAATAGGTATGATGTGGCACCTCAAAATTGTTTTAATTTGCATTTCTTCAATCAATAGTGACTTAGAGTATTTTTTTTTTCAAATGAATATAGATAGCTATGATTACTTCATTTGAAAACTCTTCATATCTTCATATTATATATCAATTGGGAAATGGTATTACTTTGGAAAACTTGACTCAGTTCTCTATACATTTGAAAAATATGGCCTTCATTAGAGAAATCTGCTTTGATTTTTTTTCACATTTACTATTGCTAACTGTACTTCCCTCTGTCGTATCCCCCCACTTATTCTATTTTCTCCACCCTCTTACCCTGTCCCTCCTCAAAAGTGTTTTGCTTCTGACTACCCCCTTCCCCAATCTGTGCTCCCTTCTACTCCCCTCTTCTCTTATCTCCTTCCCCTCCTACTTTTCTGTAGGGTAAAAGAGATTTCTACACCTAATTGAGTGTGTATGTTATTCTCTCCTTGAGCAAATTCTGATGAGAATAAGGTTCACTTGCTCCCTCTCACCTCCCCTCTCTTTCCCTCCATGGTAAAAGCTTTCTATTGCATCTTTTATGTGAGATAATTTACAACATCCTGCTTCTCACTTTCCTTTTCTCCCAGTACATTCCTTTCTCATCCCTTAATTTTATTTTTTTAGATATCATCCCTTCATATTCAACTTACATCTGTGCCTTCTATTTATATACGTAATCCTTCTAACTACGATTTCCCTTTTATGTTTTTTTTTATAAATCTCTTGAATCTTGTATTTGAAAGTCAGATTTTCTATTAAGTTTGGGTCTTTTTATCAAGAATGCTTGGAAATCCTCTATCTCATTGAATATCCATTTTCTCCCCCAAAGGATTACACTCAGTTTGGCTGGTTAGGTGATACTTGGCTGTAATCCTAGCTCCTTAGCCCTCTATAATATCATATTCCAAGCCATCTGATCCTTTCATGTGGAAGCTGCTAAACATTATGTTATCCTGACTATGGATCCATGATACTTGAATTGTTTCTTTCCAACTGCTTGTAATATTTTCTCCTTGACCAGGGAGTTCTGAAATTTGGCTATGACATTCCTGGCAGTTTTCATTTTGTTATCTTTTTCATGAGGTGATCCATGGATTCTTTCAATTTCTATTTTACCCACTAGTTCTAGAGTATCCCAGCAATTTTCTTTGATAATTTCTTGAAAGATGATGTCTAGGCTCTTTATTTGATTATAACTTTCAGGAAGTTCAATGATTTTAAAATTATCTCTCATGAATATATTTTCTATATCAGTTGTTTTTCCAATATGATATTTCACATTGTCTTCTATTTTTTTCATTCTTTTGGCTTTTATTTTATGGTTTTTTTTTTTATTTCTCATGAAGTCATTAGCTTCCATTTGCTCCATTCTAATTTTTAAGAAATTATTTTCTTCAGTGAACTTTTGTACCTCCTTTTCATTTGGCCAATTCTACTTATAAGGCATTGTTCTCGTTGGCTGTTTGGACCTCTTTTGCCATTTGGTCTAGTCTATTTCTTAAGGTGTTATTTTCTTCAGTATTTTTTGGGTGTTTTCCTTTAACAAGTTGTTGATTTTTTCATGATTTCCTTGAATTATTTTCTTGCATGGAAAAATGCTCTAACCCACTATGAATTGGAGAAATGCAAATTAAAATAATCTCGAAGTACTATCTATTAGATTGGCTAATAGGACAAAAAAGAAAAATGATGGTGGAGGGGATATAGGAAAAAAATGAGATATTACTGACTTGTCAGTGGAGTTGTGAACTCATTGAACCATTCTGTAGAGCAATTTGGGGACTATGCCCAAATGGCTATAAAACCATGAATATCCTTTGACCTGGCAATACTGCTGGTAGGTCTTTATCCAAAAATGAGATTAAGAAAAGGAAAAGGACCTTTGTTTACAAAAATTATCTGTTGCAGCTTTTTTCTGATGTAAAAGAATTGAAAATTGAGGAATCAATTTGGGAATTGGTCAACAAATTGTGGTATATGATTATGATGGAACTCTATTGTACTATAACAAATGATGAGCCAGTGAGCAGAGCCAAGATGGTGTCTGGAAAGCTGGGACTTGATTAAGCTCTCCCTCAGGTCACTCCAAACACCTGTAAAAATGGCACTGAACAAACTCTAGAGCTGCAGAACCCATGGAATAGAAAATGGAAGCAGTGCCTGAGCCCAGGAAAGCCTGGATGGTTGCTAGGAAGAGTCTATCACAGGGAGCTGGGAGCAGAGTGGAGCACAGACCAACATGGGCCTTGCCAGGACCAAGCAGACAGGGAGCCAGGCAGAACAGGTGGTAGGACCCTGAATCATTGAGCTGTGGCAGTTACCAGACTTCTCAACCCACAAATGCCAAAGGCAACAGAGCAGGTTAGTGGGAGAAACAGCTGGATCTGCTGGATCAGAATGAAAGGAATGCATGGTCAGCCCCAGCCCCGGGGGCATGGAAGTAGTTCAGTTCTGGGGCTGTTTCCAGAGCTCCAGCTGCAGTTGCTTCCAGCCCCAGGCCCAACCAATGGGAGGAATTAAGCTGTGGATCAGAGTGGGAATGCAGAGCCTGCTTGGATCTGGGTTGTGGTCTGGGTTGGCAGTTGTTGAGGGAAGAAGAGCACTATTGGCAGAGCTTACTGTGTATAAGTAGCTCTGAAAACAGCAGCACAGCCCTTAAAGCTTGGGACAAAGTACTCTCTACTCTACAAGCAGTCATACACTGACAAAAAACTCCAGGGTCACGTAGTTGGCTGGGAACATGAACAGGCAGTGAAAATGGACTCATATTCAAACTCAGACTTTGAAATCCTTTTTTTGGTGACAAAGAAGATCCAAACATACAGCCAGAAGAAGTCAACAAAGTCAAAGAGCCTACATCAAAAGCCTCCAAGAAAAATATGAATTGGTCTCAGATCATTGAAGAGCTCAAAAAGGATTTGGAAAAACAAGTAAGAGAAGTAGAGAAAAAATTGGAAAGAGAAATGAGAGTGAGACAAGAAATGAGGAGTCAGATACTTTCATAAAAAACTTGGAAAGACTTACATCAGGTGAAGCAAAGTGACTGCGTACAAAGTACCAGCAATATTTTAACATGATCAGCTGTGACTGAGTTAGCTATTCTCAGCAATACAATGATCCAAGACAGTTCTGCAGGATTTAGGATGAAAAATGCTATCCATCCCCAGAGATAGAACTGAGGGTGTCTGAATACAGATTAAAGCATACTTTTCCTTTTACTTTTTAAATTTTTTCTTGAGGTTTTTTTTTTTTCCTGATCTAAGTTTTACAACACGACTATTACGGAAGTATTTTGCATGATTATACATGTATACTCTATATTGAATTGCTTGACTTATCAATGATGGGGACTGGGCAGGGTGGAAGGCAGAAAATTAGGAACTCAGAGTTTTAAAAAAATGAATATTAAATTGTTTTTACATTTAATTGGAAATAGAAAATACTAAAAAATATAAAAAGAAACATACGAAAAGATTCTTTGACATTCCTAACTCATCACTAACTTTGATAATCTATAAATTTAAAGAAATCTATGTGTTTTAAAATAGGTATGTAAATCTTGATGATCTATATTTTATATTATTTTAAGTAACATGGTAATTTTTTTCTTGTTTCAACAAAACCCTATAGTTAACTCGCATTTTCTTGTGCTCAATTTTTAGTTCCTGTGATATTCGGTATGGTAATGGTTACAATAACGATTATTCTGTATAGATTTTCAATCACAAACTCATTCTTCCATTAAAGACTATTATTTACCAAATGTACTAAGTAATTTGCTATAAAAGTGTGTTAGTCAGAGAGTACACATTGCCTGAGAATAATGATGAAGAACTGAAAACTAGTGCTATCAAATGACATGAAACTGGTTGTATTCTGAAGTGTTGTTGAACTTGTATGTAAACATTAAATTGGAAAATTGGAAGTTATCCATTCATTACCCATAGCAAATACATGTGTGCATTTTGTGGACATTGCAATTGAATGAAATTAATTTCCTTTTTGTCCTCTGCATTAACAAAATTAAACCACATCCTCCACCACCCGAAATCACCTTGCCAACCATAATGTCTCTATTTGCCCTTGAAGAGTTCTGAGAAAATTAATAGATGTATCTGTGTTTATTACCTATAGAGATTCACTATTTTTATGTGTGAAACCATAAATTTCCATTTTTTACTTTGTCAGTTGGCCAGAAATGCATAATTTCTAGTTTCTCTTCTTTTGGACATCTTTGAGATATTTTCTAACTTTGAGAGACCATATCTTCATTTTTTATTGACTTTCCTTCTTTCTTTGCATAATGGACAAATTGCTCCCAATTCAATCTTTACCCATATGACTTTCTCTATACTCACTTGAGAATTTCATCGGCTTGCCTGTTTGCAACAAATATCTGTAGGGAAATAAACCTAAATATAAAAATTTAGCCTTTGCCTTGCCCATGCCAGCCAAGAAAGGCACTAAAATCTCTCAGACCGTCAGGATCAAGATATCAGTTAGCGAGGCAGTTTGAGAGGCAGGTTCCCATAATGACAAAATCACAACACCTTGTAGTATTGACTCTGACATCTGACATTCAGAATGTCTCTCTCCTTGTCCTTTCATATATAGACTTAATTATATCTTTTTTGATGCATCTTTCAAATAAATCATTATTAGTAGAATGGCAGAGTACACACAGTATACTATATATGTTGTCCTTTATGTTTGTTCCCTTGTAATTTTGAATTTCATGACATAATAACTTCAATATTCACAATCATATAACATCAAGAAGATACTATTCATGTTAAAAATTGGCATTTGAGGCATGGGACAGTTTCAGAACAATAAAATGGCTTCATAATTTCACAAATGTTGCCTAGATATACTTATAGAATAGTTATTAAGTCTTGATATTTAAATGACAAAGAAAATAGAGTGTTACATATGAAGTCAAGAAGACCTGAGTTCAAATTAGGCTTCAGCCACTTGCCAACTCTTTGTCCTTGAGAAAGTTACTTAGACTCTCCTAGCCTCAGTTTCATCACCTGTAATATGAAGGCTGTTGCAAGGATCAAATGAGGCCACATACATAAAATGGTTTATAACATTTAGGTGCTATACAAATGTACTTCTCACTATTAATTATTACAACCAATGAGCAGTTAACTATATACTAGGCATTGTGTTAACAAATATGGGCCAAAATATCCACACCTTCAAGAAGTTTATATTCTAATGAGGGAAGACAACATATTAGAGGGAGCTTGAAAAGTGGAGTTGGCATGACATTCACAAAGTAATATCACATGGAGATGACCAAGAAGTGATGTGAAGGCCTGGTTTTAGACAAGATAAGGTGAAAATTCACTTATCAGAGTTTGGCATCTGTGGGGCAGGGTCAGCGGTTTTGGTCAGATGTTGAAGAGAATGATAACTAATCTACTCTTCTATTCAATGCTTGCCTAAATAGTGATTAGAGATATGAAGCCCTGGCTTCAAATCCTGCATACTTGCTATCTATGAGATCTTAAGAAAGGTGTTTACCTTCAACATGTCTAAGTTCACTCCCTAGGACTCATGTCTGAAGTCATAGAGATTCTCAATATGCTTCACTAAAGGGACTTCACTAATGGGACTTTCTATAAAAAGGTTTCTCTACACTGACAAAACCCTAGTTCTACTATACGTTCTACTACATATGTGTGTATACAGGCATATATTAGATACAAATACCTATATCTTGATGTTTGTTGAGAAAGATACCAATATTTGTTTATATGTAAAGGCATGTAATATATGATATAATATTACAAGAAGGAAATGTATCATGTTAAATATTATGTGAAGTATCATATGTATTTTATTATATATGTACATATATATTCCATATAATATATGGTTTATATATACAGATGTTTATATATATATATATATATACATATGTAAATTGTTGGGGTACTGGTTGGTGCAGTAGACACAGTGCTGGCCTTGTGTCCAGAAGACATGATTTCTAATCTAGCCTCAGGCACTTAATAGCTGTGTGACCTTGGCCCTGAATGAGTCCCTTAACCTTTGTCTTCCTCAAATTCCTCATATGTAAAATGAAGATAATAACGACATCTACCTACCAGAATTTTTTGTGATGCTCCAACGAGATAATAATTGTGAAGTACTTAGCACACTACCTGGAACATAGCAAATGCTATATAAATGGTAGCTATTTATTATTGTTATTGATGTTGTTATTTAAAAGGTATACCAGGAGGCTTAGTGCCATCTTAGTAGTCTAAAACAGCACTAAGTTTTTAAAGACAACCTATATTTAGATACATAATGTATATGATAAATTTGAAGGATATCATACATAGACATGTCTATGGATGTGATACAGATATAGACAAAAATTATATAGATATAAAATGTATAATAGATTCTCTCACTGTCTTCAAAGCTTCGTTCAAATGCTTCCACCAGCAGCTAGTTTCTCCCCCACTAAAATTTTTGCCTTCTAATTATTTTGCCTATGTCTAACAACAACACTGCTTGCCAGCACACAGGAGGGCTGCTAGCACAGGAGCCTTGATCTGCTTTTCTAAGGAAAGCAGCCTTAATTAAACATATATATATATATATACACCATTCACTTAGTTCAGGGGGAAAAGCCAGCACCCTGAACTTCACAGCAAATACAAACAGAAATTACTAGCATACATCATACAAACAGAGCAAATAAACACAAATACATACAGTTACCAGAGAGGAACACCAACATCTGGGTTTTCAAAGCCAGGGGGCTCCAGCAGGTACCCCGAGTCTCATCTGGTCAAATCACGACACTCCTCCAGTGAGTGAGAGCCCCAAACAAAATGCTAACCTCTGAGTTTATATACCCTGTTCAGGGTCAAAGGGTGTCATAACTATGAGACTCAAAACCATGTGAACTAGGCTTTCTTGTTTCTTAAGCAACTCATCAATGACTCTCAATTTAATGAAAGAAGCAAAGGCAAGACTCATCAAAGGCATTTGATTACCTCAGTGATCCAAAAGAGAAAACAGTAAAAAAAAGTCCCACCTTAATTACCATTACACCATGTTTCATATATATATTTATGTTGCCATTTTGTATACTTATAAAAGAACAGATATCCATTCTGTGCTTACTCTCCCATCCACCCTGACTGACATTTTGAGTACCAGAACACAGCTACTGTCCTATCTCTCTCATGATTCTAAGGGCAACTCTGAAGTGTTGTGGGGGTTTTCTATGCAAATAAATACTTTCAGGTCCCCATCTGACACATTTTCCTCAATAGTGACTTCTTGTTATTACTGAAACAGTATTATATAATGAGTGATTAACATTCTAATATCATTTCTCACAGTTGATATTTCCTCAATAATATTGATAATCAATTAACATTAATTAACTTTTTTTCAAAAACAAATTTACCAAGAAAATATGGCAAGAACTGAAGTACAACTCTCCCCTGCTTCCAAACAGGGTGCACTGACCCCTTAATATCCTAGTCCTTAGGGAGAATTCCCTCCTCATTATGACAGAGCTTATAGATGAGTTGCTCTCTTCCTTGCAGGTATTGTTTCTTATGTCTCGGTCATTATGGCCAACTCTGCTGTGGACTTCTATCTCTGAGCTATTTGTGCTTTTTTTAAGTTTTTATTTTAAAGTTCACAAGGTGATTCCGCCTTTGATATTTACCTATAACCAGGGAATAATATGCACAATAAAAACAGGCAAACTAAAGGCATCATGTATTTGAGGCTTTATGGTGGCCAGGATGGAGAGAGAAGGTAGCTAGAGGCAGTGGCTGCTAGCTCTCTCCCAAACTTGAGGCTTGAAGTAGTTCTTGCCTCACTTGCCACCAGGGAAGAGAAAGAGCTTCTTTCATCTTTGGCTTTTGTATACACATTCATTCCTGACTCAGAAGCTAGTTAAAAGGCTGTTCATATTTACTTATTCGGTGTCATACCAATCAAAATACCAAAAATACTATTTTATGGGTCTCAAAAAATAATAACAAAATCCATCTGGAAGAACAAAAGGGCCAGAATAGTAAGGAAATTAATGAAAAAAAGGCAAGGGAAGGTGGCCTAGCTGTACCAGATATTAAATTGTATTATAAAGCAGCAATCATCAAAACTTCTTAGTCCTGGCTAAGAAATAGAGTGGTAGATCAGCGGAATAGGTTAGGTACACAAGACACAGTAGTCAATGACTCTAGTAATCTACTGTTTGATAAACCCAAAGACTCCAGCTTCTGGAATAAGATCTCACTATATGACAAAAACTGCTGGGAAAACTGGAAAATACTGTAGCAGAAACTAGGCATAGAACAATGTCTTGTACCATATACCAAGATAAAGTCAAAATGGATACATGATTTAGAGAGAAAGCAATACTATAAACAAATTAGGAGAAAAAGGAATATTTTACTTGTCAGACTTATGAAGAAGGCAAGAATTTATGACCAAATGAGAAAGAGAGTATTATGAAATTCAAAATACATAATTTTGATTAAATTAAAGTAAAAAAGATTTTTACAGAAACAAAACCAATGCAACCAAGATTAGGAAGGAAGAAAAAAGTTGGGAAACAATTTTTTGCAGCTAATGTCTCTAATAAATGACTCATTTCTAAAGCATAAAGAGAACTGAGTCAAATTTATGTCATTTCCCAATTGGTAAATGGTCAAATGATATGAACAGGTAGTTTTCAGATGAAGAAATTAAAGCTATCTATAGTCAATGAGAAATGCTCTAAATCCCTATGGATTAGAGAAATGGAAAATTAAACAACTCTGAGGTATCCCCTTATATCTATCAGATTAGCTGATATGACAAAACAGAAAAAGATAAATGTTGGAGAAGATGTGGGAAAATGAGAACACTAATGCATTGTTGGTGGTGTTGTGAATTGATCCAACTATTCTCTAGAGCAATTTGGAACTATGCCCAAAGGGCTATAAAACTGTGCATACCCTTTGAACTAGCAATATCACTTCTAGGTCTGCATCCCAAAGATATCATAAAAATGGGAAGAGGACCAGATGTACAAAAATATTTAGAACAGCTCCTTTTGTCATATCAAAGGACTGGAAATTGAGGGGATGCTCATCGATCAGGGAATGGCTGAACAAGTTGTGGTATATAAATGTAATGGAAGACTATTGTTCCACAAGAAATGATTAGCAGGTGGACTTCAGAAAAACTGGGAAAAACTTGCATGAATTGGTGCTGAGTGAAGTGAACAAAACAGGAAAACATTGTCCACAGTAATAGCAACATTGTGAGATGACCTGCTTTGAATGACTTCGCTCTTCTCTGCAATGCAATAATCTTAGACAATTCCAAAAGACTCGGAGAGAAAATGTTATCCACATCCAGAGAAAGAACTATCGAGTCTAAATGCAGATCAAAGCATTCTATTTTTCCTTCCTTCCTTCCTTCCTTCCTTCCTTCCTTCCTTCCTTCCTTCCTTCCTTTCTTTCTTTCTTTCTTTCTTTCTTTCTTTCTTTCTTTCTTTCTTTCTTTCTTTCTTCCTTCCTTCCTTCCTTCCTTCCTTCCTTCCTTCCTTCCTTTCTTTCTTCCTTTCTTTCTTTCTTTCTTCCTTCCTTTCTTTCTTTTCTTTTGTTTCTCATGTTTCCCCCACCTTGGCTCTAATTCTTCTTTACAACTTGGCTAATGTGGAAATATGTTTAATATAATTGTACATGTATGGCCTATATCAGATTGCATGCTGTTATGGGGAAGGAGTAGGGGAAAGAGAGGGAGAAAATTTGAAACTCAAAATCAAAGAAAAGTGAATGTTGAAAACTAAAAATAAAGAAATATTTTTAAATAAATAAGTAAATAAAATCTAGTCAATAAAAATGCTGCTTCAAATTACATTTAACTGACAGAAAGTAGACATCAAATATTTGTGCATGCTCCGAATTGGGGGAGGGCATCTCCCTTATTCTTGCATGTAAGCAGGATTATGAAGTATGTCCAAGAATTACTTCCAGATAGATCATACCGCACATTTACTAAAGACAGGAGTCTCATTGGACAGCCACTCTGCAACTTATAAAAGTACATTTTACCTCCCCTGATAAAAGGAGGGAAAAGGCTTTCATTTTTGTCTTTCTATCCCCAATGCCTTAATGCCCAGTATATAGTTGACATTTAATAAATCTATTATTAAGTTGACAATAAATATAAACTGGCTCTTCCAGACCATCGTTTCAGGAAAAAGCCCAGACTCTATTTCATTTGCTTTATTTCACTGCTGAATCTCTGGTTTTCTTCTCATAACCTTGACAATCACCTTACCCTTGTGTGGGCTACCTTTCTTACTTGCATCCTGTACTTCCAGCTCTGAAATCATGAACTATGATCAAATCAACTCTGCTATTGCTCTTGGTGAGAGTGTATCATACTCCCCTAAGATGCCACTCATTGTCTTTGTAGCTTTCTAGACCAAACTAAGTGCCTGGCCATGCACTTTGGGTATTTTCCTTTCCATTAAAATACATGTTCCTTGAAAGGGGGGCTTTTTGTATTTTGTTTTTATTTGTATCAACAGCAGTGTTTAGCATATAGTATCTACTTAATAAGGACTGCCACATGGTGCAATGGATAGAGCACCCTTCCCAATTTCAGAAAGACCTTAGTTCAAATCCAGCCTCAGATACTTCCTAGCTAGGTGACCATCTGTAAATGAGCTGGAGAAGGAAATGGCAAACCATTCCAGTACTTTTTCAAGAAAAACCCAAATGGAGGCATAAAGAATCAGACATGACTGAAAAACAACTGACCACACACCTGGTCAATAAATGCATTTACATTCATCAAATCCTTCATTCTTGGTCTATATATATGTACATATGCAATGCACAAATATAATTAATCATCTATATTATTATATTATATCTATGTTTGTGTGTATATTCTTTGCACTTAATTCAATATTAATATTAATATCAATATTAATATACCCCAATGTATGATTTATTCTGGACACATATAGGTAAGACAATTTATACATAGTCACATAGCTAGTAAATATTACAGATGGCAAACTGAGTCACAGGTTACTTATTCCAAAAGCATTAATTTCTCCTCCATAAAACATTACCTGCCTTCTCCACCCCCACCTCCTCTCTTACATGATAAAATTGCCTAATTGCATACTTCATTCTGGGCAATATGTATTCTTTGTCTAATTAGATCCTCATGGATATTTGAGTCACTTTAAGGAAATGAATCCAATAATATTTCTCATCTTCTTTTTACACTATAAAGCTTCAATGAAATTTGTATACTAATATCTCATGTAACCTGGAGATGACTCTTGAAGGCTGTAATAGCCAATACAAGGGAAGGTATAACTTCAGGCATGGTTGTTGTGGGAGACGGGATTTTTAGCTTCAGGATCTCGGACATGATCAGTATTAATAAGTTGTTTCTTTTTTTCCCATGGAGTAATCAATTTGGGAGCCATGACTCAAGAATGTCATTTAACATATGGAAAGGATGGAATCTATTGCAGTGGAATAAGTGCCCACATCAGTGAGATCACAGATCTTTGAAATAATGGCACAGATCTTACACTTTTAAAATCAAGCTATGGATTAACTACCACCTTATATTCCACCTGCAATAATGAATCACTTTATACTAGCATTCATTGTGATTTTTAACTACTTCAATTAATTTCTTTAGTTCATTTGCATAATCAATTCCTTAAAAGAAAAGAAAGCTTATGTTTATTGAGAGTCTCTTCAGTAGAGAACCTGATGATCTCTCAATAGACCAAGAACAAAGGCATTTATTTCCTAAGAACTAGTTTTAAAGATACTAGTCACATTGAAACACAACCTGATGCAATAAAACATGGTCATTGATTGCTGTGAAGTGACAGTGGCAGACAGGCACCACTGACATGCAGCAGTCAGACATGTCATTAGCTTAAAAAGCATCCAGCTAGTGAAGGATAGAAAAAAGCATTGGGGTACTGAAGGAGAGAGTAGGAGTTTCAAAGAGACAAATCCTGTAAGTGGTGGACACAGCAAGCAGTCTTTAGCTATTTTCAACACTTGGGGGACAGGAATTGTTCATTTGAGGTTCATACATATTATTCATTAAGAGCTCCAGTTTTAGAAAACTTGTTATGACTTTGGACTCTCACATGACCCATGGTCCTTTGTTTTTAAAGAGGAATACATTTTGAATTGTACTTTCCTGTCAAGTACTAGCTAAATTAAAATTCCCCACCCCACCTTGACTCCTAACTGTCCATAATCTTCCACTCTTCCCCAGAAGCATCTCACACTGGGAAATGGCTCTTCCACTCTAGTCTTCTCACCCTGGAAAATCCTTCCACTCTGGCAGTTCCCTCCTCTAATTGGTCAATAACTGTCCTTATATCTATCAAGCATATACAATGTGCCAGGCAAGTTTCTGGTAATACAAATACAAGGAAAAAGAAAATCAGTTCCTCCCCTCAAGGAACTTTCAATCTAATAGGAGAAGACAAGATACAAAAGAAAGTTGAAAATGGTAAGGAATGTTATTAGATGGTACCTAGTGTGGGGGTGGACATGATGTTCATGGAGCTGAAACCAAGCAGAGAAGCTGGTGAGTAATGAAGAATTAGATGGAAAATTATCGGACCTCTATAAATAAAGCTGTTGGGAGTTGGTTTTTGTTTGTTTGCTTTTGAAATGCCCTCCAGCCTTCCAAACAAAAGGGAAAGGCAATGGAGTGTAGGGAGAAATTATTAATTATCGAAGGTGAAACAATCTCTGTGATGATGAGACTTAAGTGATGAATTTCACCCAGAACTCACCTGGAAAATAGATCCAGGAGAGATAATTTTAAAATTATTGTACTACCTGAAAGCCATGATCAAAAAAAGAGACTAGATATCATCTTTCAAGAAATTATCAAGTAGAACTGCCCTGATATTCTAGAGCCAGAGGGTAAAAAAGAAATTGAAAGAATACACTCATCACTTCCTGAAAAAGATCACAAAAAGAAGACTCCTAGGAACACTTTTGCCAAATTCCAGAGCTCCCAGATCAAGGAGAAAATACTGCAAGCACCCAGAAAGAAACAATTTGAGTATTGTGGAAACACAATCAGGATAACACAAGATGTAGCAGCTTCTACATTAAGGGATCGAAGGCCTTGGAATATGATATTCTGGAGGTCAAGGATTAAAACCAAGAATCACCTACCCAGCAAAACTGGGTATCATGCTCTAAGGCAAAATATGGATTTTCAATAAAATTGAGGACTTTCAAGCTTTCTCATTGAAAAGACCAGAGCTGAATCGAAAATTTGACTTTCAAACACAAGAATCAAGAGAAGCATGAAAAGGTAAACAAGAAAGAGAACTTGCAAGAGACTTACTAAAGTTGAGCTGTTTTCTTTACATTCCTACATGGAAAGATGATGTGTATAATTCATGAGACTTCAGTATTAGGGTAGTTGAAGGGAATATACATACATACATACATATATATATATATATATATATATATATATATATACACACATATACATATTATATATATATATATATATATATATATATATATATAGACAGAGGGCACAGGGTGAGTTGAAGATGAAGGGATGATATCTAAAAAAATAAAATCAAATTAAGGGATGAGAGAGGAATATATTGAGAGAGGGACAAAGGGAGAGATTGAATGGGGTAAATTATCTCACATAAAAGTGGCAAGAAAAAGCAGTTCATTGGATGGGAAGAGGGGGCAGGTGAGGGGCAATTAGTGAATCTTGCTCTCATCAGATTTGACTTGAGGGAATAATATACACACTCAGTTGGGTATCTTACCCCACAAAAAAGAAGGAGGAAGGAGATAAAAAAAGGGGGGGACAATAGAAGGGAGGGCATATGGGGGAGGAGGTAATCAAAAGCAAACACTTTCAAAAAGGGACAGGGTCAAGGGAGAAAATTGAACAAAGGCGGATAGGTTAGGAAGGAGCAAAACATAGTTAGTCTTTCACAACATGAGTATTGTGGAAGGGTTTTACAAAATGATACACATGTGGCCTATGTTGAATTGCTTGCCTTCTAAGGGAGGGTGGGTGGGGAGGGAAGAGGGGAGAGAATTTGCAACACAAAGTTTTAAAAGCAGATGTTCAAAAAAATGTTTTTGCATGCAGCTAGGAAATAGGACATACAGGCAATGGGCCATAGAAATGTATCTTGCCCTAAAAGAAAGTGAGGGGAAAGGGGATGGGGGGGTGAGGTGACAGAAGAGAGGGCTGACTTTGGAATAGGGCAATCAGAATATATGCAATCTTGGAATGGGGGGGAAGGTAGAAATAGGAAGAAAATTTGTAATTCAAACTCTTCTGAAAATCAATGCTGAAAACTAAAAATATTAAATAAATAAAAGGTATAAGAAGACTGGAAAAAAATAAAATTAAATAAATTTTTGGCATAAGCCAAATGGACACTATTTATACTGAGGAAAAGATGAAATTAACTTTGGAGAGTCTGTTTCTACTTATAGTAGCAAGGCCTCTTTTCTGTGGACAAAGTGTGTGAGCAATCTGGACCGTGTTTCTTCTTTATCTCTTACCTAGTGAGGTCAGTGAGGGGTTTTACAAGGAACAAGCTTATGGTTTCTTTTTCATTATCCTGCCAGAACTCATGCTGTGATAATGGAAGCATTCAATTGAGTTTCGATGCCCAGAATAATGTCTCTAAAATTTAATTGGGATCATGGTACCGCAGTCAGGATTACTCAGGATGCAGAAACTTCTACCTTAAAGAATCAGACAGATTCTTTCTTCAATTCTATCTTCAAATACAAAACTCAAGGAAATATAAAAAGGTAAGAGGAAAGAAAAAATGTTATTCAATAAAGTTAAACTGTTTACATCCCTACATGGGAAGATGATACTTGTAACTCTTAAGAAATATATCTTTATTATGACATTTAGAAGTTGTATACATAGGCAGAGGGTGTGGATATGTTTGATGTAATGATTAAAGAATAGTGGGCAAAAAAGGATTGTAATGGGAGAAGAGGAAAAGAGTAGGTATAAAAATGTAAATTTCATCACATGAAGAGGTGCAAAGAACTTTGACAGTAGAGGGAAAGAAGGGAAGAAGGCAAGCACTGTTTGAACATTACTCTCATTGGATTTGATTCAATGAGGGAATAATATACACACTCAGCTAGGTATAGGAATCTATCTTACCCTAGAGCAAGAAGAAGAGGGAAGGGGAAGGGGAAAGAAAAGGGAGGGGGACTTATAGAAGGGAGGGCAGATTGAAGGAAGCAGTGGTCAGAAGCAAAACACTAGTAAGGAGGGAAAGGTGAAAAGGAGAGAAAAGCATAAACAGGTATTGGTGGCAAGGAAGATGGCATGGAGAGAATGACACAGTCATAACTTTGAATGTGAATGTGATGATCTCTCCCACAAAATGGAAGTGGATAGAAGACTGGATTTAAAAAAATTAATAATCCTTTTGTAAAATGTTCGCATTTGTTCAATGTACTGTGCCACTGAACTCTTGCTTGTGCTATGCATTGCAAATCTTCCTGTTGTATTGCCAATATGTTTCTAGGATTTATTCAATCAATAAAACTATAACCAATAAAAAAAATCCTACAATGTAGTGTATACAAGAAACACATTTGAAACAGAGAGATACACACAGAATAAAGGTAAAAGACTGGAGCAGAATATATTATTCTTCAGCTGAAGTTAAAAAATCAGGGGTAGCAATCCTGATCTTTGAGAAAGCAAAAGCAAAATAGATCTAATTAAAAGAAATAAGAAAGGAAACTACATCTTGCTAAAAGGTGCCATAGACAATGAAGTAATATCAATACTAAACATAATATGCACCAAGTGGTATAGCATCCAAATTGTTAGAGGAGATGCTGCGAGTTAAAGGAAGAAGATAGCAAAACTCTACTAGTAGGGGACCTCAGTGTAATGGAATACTATCATTCCATAATAAATGATGAGCTGGCAGATTTCAGAAAAACCTGGTGGATTTTGGAAAAACCTGGAAAGACTTGCAAGAACTGGTGCTGAGTGAAGTGAGCAGAACCAGGAGAACCCTGTACACAGTAACACCAACATTGTGTGATGACCAACTTTGTCTCTTCTCAGCAATGCAATGATCTAAGACAGTTCCGAAAGAGTCATGATAGAAAATGCTACTCCCATCCAGAGAAAGAACTGTGGAGACTGGATGTAGATCAAAGCATAATATATTTTCTTTTTTTAGTTTATTTTTCTTTCTTGCGGTTTTTATCTTTTGTTCTCATTCTTCTTTCACAACATGACTAATGTGGGAAAAAATAAAATAACAAAATAAATTAAAAATAAAAATTTAATTAGAATATTTCCAGTAATAAAGAACAATAAGATACTGTAACTCTAATCTGTTCTCTTCTTATTCTTCTTGAAGATGTTCATGGTCTCAGACTCTAAAGTCCCAACAAATAATCTATGGGGACTATTTCTTCTTTAATATGATTTTTTGTTGATCTTTCTTAAGTTCAAACTTAAAATGAGGTTCATAATCTTACAAAGTGGTCTCCTAATGACATATCATAACAACCATCTTCAAAATGAACGTTCCAGACATAGTAAATATAATGTCTCCATTAGTAAACTGGGACTCTCCCATAGCCATAATTTGGAAGCTTTTTACCCAAGCCAGCCCAGACTGTTTATAAATATTGATAGAGAGCCTAATGGAAGTACATTTTGAAATCAGATCCTGTATTTAGGTTAAGTATCACATTCTAGATTGTAGTTATCTATTCCCCTAGTTATAGATTTGGAATTCAGATGTGAAAATCTCTCCAACAAACCTACATATTCAAGGGTAAGGATGCATAGATATTTTACAGTTCACTTTTTTATTATGGAATATAGAGTTCATTTATTGCTCTTTATTATACAATCAAGAAAGGTGTACGGTGGGAAAAAGAAAATACATCTTTGAGTAAACATTTTGTCTTGCCACAGCTGGAGGTAAATATGATACAATCTCAATAATAGATTATAAAAAACATATAAACATTAAAAAACATCTAGCACTGATCAGTCTCATGTTCTGCCCAGGAAGATATTGTAAATATAAAGTGGAGTTTACCAAAGAAACATTGATTTTTGAAAATGACACTCAACTTGTTTCCACAATGTTTAGGAAAACATTTAGGGACACAAAATTACATTCTTGAACAGCAGTTGCATTTTCATTGGAAAATTCATCCATATTTCCACTATGGAATTTTAATCTCACTTTAAAATATCATATCTAATCTCTTGTATTTGTAACTGAAACAAGAGAATAACATGGAAAATACTAATCTACATCTCTTTAAAGTATTTGTCTTTTTCCATCACTGATAAACTATCCCAAAGAAGTATTCATGGTAATATTCAACATACTTAGGCGCAGTAGACTCAGATTTGAGAATCTAATTTGAACTCTCTACACTGCCACTTTCTAGCTATGTTCCCATGGAGAAGGCATGTTCACCTCTTTGGCCTCTGTTTCTTCATTTGTAAAATAAGATGGTCTCCAAGGTTCTCTCTGAATGTAACATTTTGAGAATCTAGGATTCCTTAGAAAGTCTCAAGGAAGCTTCCTATTCCACAAGTGCTTTGTGGCTTTCTTCCATTTGTGTTTTAATTTTCTTCCCCCAGAAATAGTAAAATATTTAAGTTTTAGTTTGCGGTTGAGGCTTGAGATAATGGCTATATCATGGCTGGACCATTATTTCCTACTGAACAGATCAAGACTACAGCTTCTTTTTTTGATCATTTTTTACAGAGGGAGGAATGAGCTAGGCTTGTAGTAATAGAAGACTGCCTATAAGCTTGAGTTTGACAAATGAGCTGAGTTCCCCCTTGTTATTATATGAATGATAATAATATAACGGTTTTCTGCTAATACCATTGAATAACTATGGCATGCAAACATCAGTCTTCTCCATCAGTCCTGGCATATTGGAAAACTGCTGGAACTCTACAAATGAAGTAATATTGACCTTTTCCCT
Source organism: Trichosurus vulpecula (assembly GCF_011100635.1). Lineage (NCBI taxonomy): Eukaryota > Metazoa > Chordata > Mammalia > Diprotodontia > Phalangeridae > Trichosurus > Trichosurus vulpecula. Next base: position 22,762,614 of record NC_050578.1, read on the forward strand.
TTAAGCTTTTCTAATTTTCCTTCTCAATAAGACAGCAAAAGGTACAGAGGATCATGAAGATAACATTTAGCAGTGGAACTCAATGCTTTTACTACAACAAAGAGATATAACTAGAACTTTAAGAAACCTTGGTAAGAACCACAAACTTCCATAGATTGCAACTGGCAAGAAGCAAGAAAAGAACACTCAGCTGAGGTGGGGGAGGAGAAGAATAATTCATCCTAGCCAGATATTTGCAGCTTCCTATTTAATATTAAAAAAAAAAAACAAATTGTTCACTAGTTACTAAACTCTCATTTCTTCATTGCTTAAAGGCTGCAAGTGACATTAGTCCCTGATCATTCTAGGGACTAAGTAAAAAGTAGCTAACTTCTTCCCAGGAGAAGTCCTTAGTTAAATACCAATTGATTAGTAATAAAAATAATTCTTTATTGAATACTTGTTTGTTTAGTATACTCTCTCATGAGAAACAAACAGAATGTCTTTGTAAGATTCAGTACTATGCCTTCTCTTAGTTCCTCTTTAACCTATATCAAGTGCAACATAGAAGTTCAGAGCCCAGTGAAAAGCCTTAAAAACATATAAGATAGATGAATTAGGGGGTACTTCCTTGCATTAAAAAGATTCTTTATTTTTGCAAAGGATTTATAGTAGGATTCCTTTAAATAACATGTTTCCTTAAATCCATTTTGAAGGTGATTTAGTTACCCCCAAAAATGGTTTACACAGAATGTCTATGTAATATCATAATTGGAAAACATGAGATATACTTGTATTCATAATTCTAAAATGAGGGACAAAAGAATACTATACAAATTAATGAAAGGTAGCTATCTCAGGGATGGGAAAAACAAAATTATAGGCCACTCTTGATGTGTTTTTGACTTTTTAAAAATAATGTCATCACATTTCAGTTGTTGACATTATTACCATCAGAGAGATTTTCATTCCAATACTACTAATAATTGATAAGTCCTGATGAACTTAATGTATGCAGTCAGTCAACAACCTTTCTTGGATACTTATGTCTATATCTAGTTAACATTTTGAAAATGTATAACTCACCCAGGGGAAGCATTATCTTTATAGAATACAAAGATTGAAGAGACTTCTATAGATTCTTCTTAACCTGCTATTGGGATTGAGAACCTTAAGCAAGGCAGAAGCTATATCCAGTCAATACTACTTGCAAAGAGTTGTTTATAATCTTTGATTAACCTCTGGGCTACTAAGGAATGCTCAGGATGCTTCCCAACTTCTGGTTATCATAGGCAATGGAGTAAATGTGGTGAATCAGACCCCATAAGCTTTTATGGCAAAGCTCTGCAAGTGAAGAATTGATGTATTAGTACATGCCTTTAGGTGTACATGTGAAAAAGCTGAGATGGGTCTATCATTGGTTGTGTGTCTGCAGAGTAGGTGAGTGGGTATTAAAGAAAAGTCTCTGGGTATAAACCCAGTCACGCACTTAAACTCCTGAATCATTTGCTTATTGAGGTATAGTCAAGGCAGCCTGGAATGAAGATCTGTGAGCCAATTTTGATATGTCTATCAGAAATGGTATCCAAGCTGACCCCAGAGTAGGCACCCCAGCTCTCAGTACAGAAATTGAGGAGCCCTGGGTCCTAGTTTGAATTTCACCATTAAATCCTAGTTGGTACGCTGTGAAGCGCAGCCCCTTGTGCAATTTGTTCTCTTGCTGCATGTCTGCTTCAGCATGTGTCCTTATAGTCTACAGGAGAAAAGAATACCAGGGAACCTAGAGTTTGTGGAATACTTGAGTTTGCTGTCTGGGTCAGTAACACTTTTTCCCTCTACCTAATTGTAAAAAATTTGGCTCGTTTTGTTGCTTTCAAATATTACATCAGATGTTTTGTACTATTTTAATAGAGAAAGGTAGGGCTAAATTTGCCCAAGTAAGAATTTCTCCACTGGAAAAAAACTTCTCACCTGGCCATGGAACTTTCTTTTGCTTGCAGAGCCATTAACAGAAATGTGAAGCCATCCAATGGGAGCTAGCTCAACTCTGTTTTTAGCCATCTCAGAACTTCTCTTTGGCTGCTCTTTCTTGTCTTTCTTGTGGCAGGGAGTCTCAGTCAGAAAGGTAATGGATGATCCCTACACCTGCTCCAGAAGTTCAGGATGGGATTTGCTGAGGGTCCTGAATTAGGGGGGGGGAACAATATGATTATTATAGCTAGAAATAAATAAATATGAATACCTGAGCAACTGTAGAGCAGTAAACATAAACAAGATTTGGGGCAGAACAGTGGCCCTCCTAGGACAACAGGGGAAGATCTGAGGTTTGTTCCCTGTGAAATGTAAACACTTCCAGGCTAGTTCCTCTGAAATAACAAGCAGGAAGCTGTAGGCTTAGTTGGAGTGGGAGGTAGCCTAAGCTCCAGCCACAGGAATTTTTATCTCTGGGCACTGGGGGGAATCTAGCATCTGAGCATGGGAAGATTGAGGGGACCTTTGGTGATAAAGGACACCAGACCAACCTGTGCTGAAAAGACATGGCACTAGGCAAGAAGGAACTAGCACAGGCCCAGTGAGTGCAGAAGCAGTGGAACAGGGGTGCCACTGACTGTGGACACTTATAGGAGAGTGGAGATCTTGATTTGGGTTCCAGGCCAGAGGGGAGAACTGAAAGAGGATCTGAGGCCAGAAATACCATCCCCTATAGCTCAGGATTAGAGGTGATTACAATAAATAAGCTACTATAAATTTTTAAAAAATGAATAGACAAAGGAGAAAGAACTCAACCATAGAAAGTTACCATGGTAATAGCGAAGACTTGGGTTCATCTTCAGAGCAGGATGTGGTAGCAAAAAATGCCTCTCTTTCCCAAAAAAAGAAAAAACTTCAAATGGTCATCTGCCCAAAAGAAGAACTTTAAAAAAAGACTTAAAAATCAAATGTAAGAGATTATGGAATTTAAAAAAAAAACCACAATCCAAGAAAAACAAGATTATGAAAAGAAAGTCCACCAACTAGGAAGGGAGATCCAGAATCTTAAGGAAGAAAATTACTCCCTAAAAATTAGAATTGGGCAAGGGGGAGTAAATGAAGTTAAAAGAGACAAAGAAATGACAAAAAATATAAAAAATGGAAAAAATAGAAGAAAAATGCAACATCTTGTAAGAAAATCAACTAATCTGGAAAACAGATAAAGAAGAGAAAACATAATAATTGGACTACCTGAAAGCTATCATCAAAAGAGAATTTTGAACAATAATACAAGAAATAATTGCAGAAAATTTTCCTCAAGTGTTAGATCAAGAGGGAAAAGTAGAAATAGAAAAAATCCACCAATCATCACCTGAAAGAGATCCTACAAGGAAAACCTACAGGAATATTATAGTCAAATTTCCAAACCCCCAGTTCAAGGAGAAAACATTGCAAGCAATAGGAACAACAAAATCAAAGATGGTAGAGACACAATTAGAATGACACAAGACCTAGCATCAGCTACACTAAAAGACTACAGATCTTGGAGCACTATATATTGAAGAGAAAAAGAACTGGGTTTGTGGCCAAAAAAAATTATACCCAGAAAAACTTAACATAACCCAGAATGAAAAAAATGAATATTCAATGAATTACCAGACTTTCAGGATTTTGTTGCAAAAAGATCTAAAATCAATAGAAAAGTTGACATACAAGAACCAAGAGAAATATAAGGTAAACATCGAAAACTAATTACGAAAGACTCAATAAGGACAGATTATTTACTTTTCATATGGGAAAATGCAAATTGCATGTCTAAGATTGTAATTAGTTAGTTCAAAAGAAAGATTGGGGTAGAGATGAGTATGATGAAATACTAAAAAGCAAACCATCTATGAAAAGGTAAAAAGAGTAATTATCTTACACAAATGAGATGCAAGAAGAACTGATACAGAGGGATTAGATGAGAGGGAGTTCTGGAACCCCACTCCCATTGAGAATGGGTTGAAGAAGCAACAATACATACATATCTAGAAGGGTGTATAAGTCTTTTAAATTCAGAAAGAATTGAAAATTTAAAGGGATAGTGAGGGGAGAGCAAATAAGGGAGGTTTCTTTAGTGCAAGGCAAAAGGTCACGGGGGAGAGGATAAGGGAGGGATACTTGGAGGGGGTTATGTTAAGTGATAGGATGGGAAGGTAGTGGGTAGAAGTAAAGCAGAGGAATCGGGAGGGATAGGAAATAAGACATACACACAAATATAAAATAAAGATCAGTACTAGAATTTATTAGGTAAAAAAGGGGTAACAATCATCATATCAGAAAAAGTTAAAGCTAAAATAGATTTAATTAAAAGAGAAAAATTGGAAAACTACATTATATGTCAGCCATATTAATACTGTTTTAGATTATTTAAAATAACTGGACAGTACAAGGTTGGAATATTGCTATGGTGTAGGAAATGATGAGTTGGTGCATTTAGAAAAATATGGAAAGACTTGGACTTATGAAGCAAGATGTTATCGACTTCAAAGAAACAGAGGATGTACAAGCATAATAGAGTCCTATACAGATATATACAAATGTATGTGTGTGTATGTGTGTATGATTATGGATATCAAAGTATATGTGTGCTTATGTAAGTGTGTCTAAATGTATATATGTGTGTGCATGTGAATGTATGCATGTGTATGTATGTATATATGTATGTGTGTATGTGTGTGTGTATATATTTATGTGGATTTAATGGTAGCTTTCTAGGGGGAGGGTGGAGGAAGGAGGGGAAAAAGAACAAAGTAAAAAGTGCATGGCAAAGAACAAAAGAAAACTTACAAGAAAGCAAAGATGGATGACTCTGAGCTGTGGAGTATTTATTATATAGGATTTTTTGAAATGGAAATTTATGGCTTTATATTTCTAATCCTCTCTTATGTTCTGCTGTGCACATGGCCATCTTTTTTTTTTTCTTTTCTTATTTTGTATTTTAGTATTTAAATTTAAAATGTGTTTCTTTTTTATTTTGTATTTAAGTTTTAGTATTTAAGATTAAAATAAATTAATTAAAAAATAGAATCAGCCCAGGTGGCACTTCCTCTATATCATCTTCCATGGTTCTTCAACCAGCACTCCTCATTATTTGTTCTTCTCTTCTACCTGAATGATAGTCTGATTCACATTACAGTTTGCTTGTGCATTTGCTTTATCACTCCTCCTACATTATAAACTTCTGAGAATGGGAAGCATACTTTATTTATCTTTCTTTCTCTGCTAGCACCTATCATACAATTCAGTGCACATAGTAGAATCTTAGTGTTGTGGATAGAGAAAATACTGGGTTTTGAGTTAGAAAAACCATGGGTTCAGATTTCACTTCTGGCATTTACTAACTATGTGAATATAGATGAATTATTTAACCACTGTGAATCTCAGTTTTTGCATCTGTGAAACCGGAATAATAATAGCTATGTTACTTAAATTTTGGGATTTTTTTTGAGGACTAAGAAATAATTCATGTAAAGTACTTAACAAACTTTGAGGACCATATTAGTTATCCTTCAATAAATATTTGCTGAATGTTTATTTAATGGATAGAAACAGAGCAAATATAGTACCTAGAAAGATCTAAAGGCCTCTTCTTACTCTCTTGTTCAGGCCATAATGCTAACATTCTGTCCCAAATTTCTCTTCAATAGACTACTTTTCAACATTCAATGATTATCCTTTGGAGAGATGGATGTTTGTAATGGTTTCTGATTATCTTCAATCAAGGAGATTGGATTTCCAGCTGCCATAATATAGGCCACTAGTCTAACCTAATATGGCTATTCTTATATACTTCCTTGATCGGGATGCTGTAGAAAAAGGATTAGAGTATACTTTGCAGATTTAAACAAATAGCTAAATAAACAAATAAAATGTATACATATACACATGTGCACATACACACATACATAAGTTCATGAATATGTTGATATACGCATACTATATATATATATACATATAGATAGATAGATAGATTACTTGTGTGTATATATGTAACAACAATGTTGCTAGCAGCCGCTGTGGAGGTGAAAGATCAATAACAGCACACAGGAGGGCTGCTAGCACAGGTTCCTTGATCTGATTTTCTAAGGAAAGCAACGTTAAGGGGTTAACAATCTCACTTTAATTAAACATACATATATCATTCACTTAGTTCAGGGGAAAAAGCCAGCACCCTGAAATTCAGAGTATACAAACAGAAATTACAAGCATACATTATATAAATAGAGCAAATAAACACAAACCACTAGACAGGCTTCTGACCATCTAACTATAGCAATACATATAGTTACCAGAGAAAGAAGCATCAATATTTGGGTTTTCAAAGATGGGAGGCTCTGTGACAGTTACCCAGAGTCTCCTCTGGTCAAATCACAAGACACTCTTCCAGTGAGTGAGAACCCCCAAACAAAATACCAGTCTCAGATCTTATACACTCTCCTTCAGGGTCGGAGCGAGTCACAACCCTGGGATTCAAACCCAAGTGAACTAGGCTTTCTTGTTTCTTAAGCAGGTCATCAAAGACTCTTGATTCAATCAAAGAAACAAAGGCAAGACTCATCAAAGGGCTTGATTACCTCATTGCTGAGAAGCACTCAAACAAAAAAAGAGCAAGAAGTCCCACTTTGCTTGCCATTACATTTGAAAGGCAAAGACTCAAAGGTACTTGATTACCTTAGCATTCCAAAAGAGAAAAAGTCCCACCCTTCTTACCATTATAATATATGTATATATGTATATATATGTACATGTGTGTATATATGTATATATATATACACATACATATATACATATATATATACATATATTTCTACTGAGTGTATATATAGTATCTGCGTGTATGTGTGTGTGTGTTTTTCATATCCTCTTTATTTTTAACTTTCAGGACTACTTTAACTTTTGACTTCATCTTCCCTCCCCCTAAAATAAAGTAACCTCATGTACTTCTAGTCACAATAGGGAAGAAAAAAAAGGTAATACTCTCCAAATGGTCATTTAGAACATTGCTCCAGTGAATTTTTCTAAAAATGATAGTGAGCAGCATCAATTAATGAACACTGACCGTTATCCCCATCCCTCTCACGGAGACCCTCTTATCACAGCTACCTATAAGTTGCAATCACACTGCTGAAGCTTCTGTGGAACTACTCTAGAATCATGTCCCTAAACTGATTTTTTGATGTTTTAATGCAATTTAATTAATACTTTTCAAGTGCCTTCTATGTATGATATAACAAATAATAACAAAATATACTATACGTCATATTATCTGTTAGGAACAATGATGTACAGGGCACAGAAACACTGTGTTGGTCTTAGTTTCACATGGGTCTTCATTACATTTATATCCTAATCAAACTCACTTCTATATACACATAAACATGATCTCTGTTGGACCTGGGCAAATGGTATCTCATATTGTAGTATACTATGAGTTCTCCATGACGCTCTCTTTATATTTCATATAGTTCATATTGGTGCCTAAAGATGATAGGACCTTGGGGAAGCTAGGTGGCCAAGTGGATAGAGCACAGGCCTTGGAATCAGGAAGACCTGAGTTCAAATCCAGCCTCAGACACTTGACACTTACTAGCTGTATGATCCTGGGCAAGTCATTTAACCCAGACTACCTTGCCAAAAAAAAAAAAAAAAAGATGATAGGACCTTTTATATCAGTAAGGCAAGATTCATGACCTAGAGGATGACCATGAACATGCCTGAATGGTTTGGAATTGTTAAGTATAAGAAATTCTCTAAGTAGAAGGCAGAAGAAGTATAACATTTATTTAAACATGAAAGAATCCAATCCCAGGACCAGTAATTCCAATTCCATACTGTAGCAATTATATTCTGAAATCAGTATCCCATCTCAATGTACCAACAATAAAATTATAACAAAGTATTATAGCAAGGAGCCAAGCCATCATGCAATGCCCCCAACCCCACTAAGGCCTTCCTATAAATAGTCGCTCAGGAATGTTAACTTTCTGCTTAGCACTCTCTTCTGCAGCTTCTCCAACTCCAAGTTCCTTATCTCTGAAACTCTCTCTTGTTCTGCACTCTCCATTCTGCAGTCTCTCTGAATGTTGGCTCTCCCTCAATGTCTGCTACCTCAACGTCCTCTCGATGTTTGCTTCTGAATCCTGCCACTCTCAGTTCCGCTGCTCCCAGTTCTTCTGCCTTCAGTTCTGGGCTCTCTTTCTATACAGTCCTAACCAGCATCTGATGGACTAGAACTCAGTGCTCATACCATTGGCTGTGGTCTTAGCAACTCCCCTTAGGACCCTGAAGGCTTCACACTGACATTGGCTTAAGGAGCAAAAGGGTGTTGCCTGGGGCCTCATACCTAGTTAGTGAAAAGGTATGGGCCTGCCTCTAATCAGGCCTCCCTTTGTTGGCCCCACCTGAGGCCTATTCAATAGGCAGGAAAGATCTTTCACTTGCTGATTGGCCTTACACCTTTCCATCTAACTCAGCTGAAAAATATATATGTGTGGCTTCCCTCAGTAAAAGGTGAAGTCTTGAGAGTAAAGATTTCTTCCATTTTTCTTGTATCTCCAGTGATTAGCACAGTGTTTTTCCCATAGCACAAGCTTAATAAATGCTATTTATTCACTTAAGTAATATAACTTTTTATATTCTCTTTTTATGTAGATATTCACACATGAAAAAAGAGAATAATTCTCAAGGCTATAAATGATTTTATATGCAGAAAATTCTAGTTGCTTATGTAGGCACCAGTAGATGCTAAAGACAATAGACATCATCAGCAGATCCCAGACCTTGGTAGCCAGTCAGGGATTCTCTGCAGGCCTCTTAGAACCACTCTTTTGAGAAGTCAACACTTTGATCCATCTTGCCTATCCACATGTAACACCCCAAGTGAGATGGGAATAGGGATAAGTGCTCTTGTACAATGACACAAATCCTAAGTGCAGTGTTTAGGTCCTTAGTCTTGGTTTCTATTTTCTACATCAGTAATGTCAAAATCAAATAGAAAAGGATCCCTGAAGCCACATAGTGATTTTGAAAACTACAAATTAACATTATCTCTGTTGCATTGCATTTTTATTGATTTTGTTAAACATTTCCCAATTAAATTTTAATTTAGATCCTCAGAGTTTTGAAACTGCTTGATCAAGTTGCACACTTCTGTTCTACATGTCCACCTTCTTCACCATCTTCATAATTTAACAAACTGAGGAGCTAAAGCATTGCAATGTAAAGAATACTGGATATGGAGGTAGAGAATATGGGTTCAAATAAATCACTAATCCTTGGGAAACTCATTTAACTTATATGGGATTAGTTATCTCATCTACAAATTTTTTCTTCAAAAAACACAGGAAACTGTAATAGCTGATTTGAAGTTCTGTTTCACATCTATGATCTACAATTCTTCTCTAAGGGATTATGCTAGATATTAAGAGGAGGGGAGAATGAATAACCTTTGTTCTGAAGGAATATACAAACCAATTGGTAAAAACAAGTAAGAATACTTGGTAGGCTGTGAAAATAGACAAATAAATGGTACAGATCCAAGTTCTCATACCTTTGGGCAGTGTACCCATTGAGCTCCTTTGCTATTTTCAGTCATATTATCCAGTTTTTGCTCTTGACTCAAACAAATGCATGTAGGTGGATGAACAAATTCTTAGAGTGGTTTAGAAACAAAGCTTTGCACAGTAGCATCTAATGCTACAAAGTTAAAACAATTATGCTCTTTGAGTTTGAATTCATAGGTAGGTTACAGGTTTTACAAGGAAAGTTCAGAGCATCACTAAAATGGGCTAAAATCCATTTTGCCAATATATCCTCAGTGCATTTCATCTGATTACAACTATTGCCTGATTTTTTTCCTCCACTAAAAATGGAATTTCTGAGATATTTAAATGCTCAATCAGTCAACATTAGGTAAAGAAGCTCAATCTCCCCATTAGATAAGAATAAGCCACCTGGTCCTTGTCAGTATTATCAGTAGTTAATTCAATGGATAGGGACATCTCAAGGTGAAGTCTTCTTTAGGATTGCAAATACAGACCTCAGAGGAAGGAAGCAGCTGTATTCCCCAGGCTAGGGCACTTTGTTGCAAGTAGAATATCAATGGACTGTTTATGGAATAACAAGAGAACATCACATTGTAAGGAGCAATGAAAGGCTTTAAAAAAAACCTATATAATAAACATGTCTAGATGGTTACAGTTCTGGCAGACACAGGAAATATTAGGGGTAAATCTCTTACTCATCCATTTTTCATGAAATGTTCTGTATTATACATCACAGCTGCAAATCTGCCCTCTGAAGTCTGCAGTTCCTTAATGACAGGAGATTTAGGGCACGGGGTGGAGTCAAACTGACATGTGACTGATGAGGTGGAAGTGTGAGACTGAGGGCCATTGAACACTGTGAATTTTCCCAATGTATCATAATTACAGAAACACCTGTGCTGAATAGATGGTGCTGATTCAGAGAAAAGTCACAGTCCTCAATGAGCTCTGAGATCTTTCATCTTCCACCATGCTTGGTAGGGGAAGAAGAGCTCCTGCCATATGGAATTATGATGTCATTGGGCTGCATGGTTTTACAGGATTATGTTGAGTTCAACTGGATATCTAATCCTTAGCTTAAAAATAGAAAATCAGATAGGCAAATGCAATTACAGAAGTGAGATATGTGTGTACACACACATATAACTATACATGTGATGTGTACACACATATATGTGTATGCATGTGGGTGTATATAACATGTGTATAGTGTAGAAATTAGGAATTTGTGTAATATAGGAATGTGTAAGGAATGTCAGAACTATTCTCATTTTAGAGATAACAAAACTGAGGTCTGAAGAGGTTAAGTGATTTGTTCAGGGTCACACATAAAATAAGTACGGGAGGTGGGATTTGAATTCAGGTCCTCTACAAGATATTTCTATTATAATGTGTTAACTTCTCTGAACATGGAGCAGAAACACTCTGGAGACTGAGAGAAGAAAAGAGTTAGTTCTAAAATGTTTCATATGATGAAATAATCAAAGCAGGCTCACTTTGAATATTTTCCCTACTATTATCAAGTCCATCATTGGCAAAATTCAAGCACCCACTCCATGAACAAATTAACATAGAATCGGAAAAGGTGTAATGACAGTCCAGCCATTCTATAAGGCAACACTTTTATCCCAAAGTGCACTTAACCATTCACTATTCCTCCAGGGGGTTTAAAATAGCTTTGTGTCTTTTTATGGGGCTTTTTTTGGTATTTCAAAATGATGAAAAGAGAAAAAAAAATATCTATAGGTACAGGGTGGAGCAAGGGAGGAGTAGCCAAGGAGGAGGGAAGCTAGAAAAGCCAAGATGTGATCATTAGGAGGGTTATTGTAAGAGAAGGACAAAAGGAGGGGGGAACTAAAGTAGTTCTCTATTTTAGTGAAACCTACATGAAGTCAATTTGCAGTAGTAAACATCCAATAGAAAATCATTTCATCTTTCAAGTCAAGGTGATTTCTGGTTCCTGATTTTCCCTCTACACTTAAATGCTGACTTTCTAACAAGAGAAATGGCTGATATTCTTTGGTTGGTTCTTGCCCTGAAATAGCACAAAGTCTATTCTTTTCAGTGGTGAAAAAGATTTTGAATCTCTCATTTCCTTGTTGTTCTATTCATTGTAGATTCAATTATAAAATAAAGATGCTTATTTGTAATTGATTGTAAGATAATCCTCACAGATTTAGGGATTTTATTCATGGCCACTAGCACCAGTGTTCCTTAAATATTCCAGAGTTTGCAGTACTAGAAAAAGTCTAGTTTAAAATTTTAATCTGAAGTATGTGTGCTCCATTTGTAAATACATTATGTAGAATATACTTCTCTGAAATAGTAGAGCAAGAGGATTGAATGGCTCCCTAATATATCAGATATATGGGAGAGTTAACAACAAAGAGCTTTTGTTAAATTGCCACATTTTGCTAATAACTAAATACATCATAGGCTATTTACAAATATAACTGGATTTTATAAATTCACCAAATAAAACATTTATTATGACAATTTGTTCATAACCTTAATTTTCTCTTCAAATTCTTCAATTAAACTGTGATTCTTGTGGATGCTTCCTACATATGTGCAAATTGTAACCCACTCTTACTTCCCCATCCTGTTTGACTCTCAACCATGTCCTTCCATTTATATCCTTGTTTTCTGAACCGGTATTTGCTAAAATGTTTAAATATATCATTCTGATTTTATTAATGGGTTTTTTTAAGTTAATAATACAAAAAAGTTGAAAGGTCAGGTAAAATAGCCATCAGCTGGAGATTGTGACTGCCAAATAATTCCCCAGATGGATATCTAACTAGACCGTAGAGATTTAAAAAAAAAAAAATCTGACAAGACCAGATGGGGCTAAGCATTCTTTTGGCAAGACAAAATAATCCTAGAGACTTTGAAGCCAAACTTAAGCTTTTATCACCTTACTCCTTTTGGTCCCTATGAGCCTATAAAACAAGGAACTACTTTTGACCTAAGTAGTATATCCAAACGAATAAAAGACCTGCTCACAAATCTGTCCATTCTCTGTTTTGACTCAACATTTCATTCTATCAGCACACAGATTCACATTGTCTGTGCTGTTAAAATATAAGCTCCTTCAGGTGAAAGACTATTCCCTTTTCTCTTTGTATCATTATCACCATCTACAGGACTTGGTAGGTTAGCCAGTCAATAAACATTTATTAAGTCCCTACTTTATATTGGAAGGGGGGAAGCACATTCAGCTAGGTGGTACAGTGGATAGAGTACCAGGCCTGGAATAAGGAATACTTGAGTTCAAATTTGACCTCAGACATTTAATAGCTTTGTAACCCTGGGGAAGTCACTTAACCCTATTTGCCTAATTTTCTCAATATGTAAAATGAACTGGAGAAAGAAATGGCAAACCACTCCTGTATCTTTGCTAATGGGGTCATGAAGAGTCAGACACAACTGAAATATTAGAACGTTATCAACAACAACATGCACCAAGCAACGTGGTAAATGCTGGGGATATAAGAAGGGGCAAAAAATAGTCCCTGCCCTCAAGGAGTTCACAATCTAATGGGGGATACATCACAAAACAAGTGATTTTGTATTTGATCTTCTATGATAGGGAGCCACTACAGTTTATAGAATAGTGGGGGCTCAGAGAAAGATATAATGGTTAGACCTATGTTTTGGGAAAAATCACTTTAGTGGCTGAATGGAGGACAGATTAGATTGGAGAAAGAATTGAGTCAGGCAGACCCACAATAAATATTATATTCCAGGTGCGAAGAAATGAGGGCCTGCACCAGTGGGTGGCAGTGTCAGAGGAGATAAGGAGGTGTATTTCAGAAATGTTCCAAAGGTGAAATCAAAAACTCTTGGCAATAGATTGAATATGGGGTGGGGTGAGAGATAGTGAGGAATGCAGGATGACTTCTAGGTTGCAAACATGAGAAATTTGGAAGATGATATTGTTCTCTGCAATAATAGGGAAGGTAGGGCAGGCAAGGATTTAGGCCACAGGGGTGGGGAAACATAATGTGCTTTGGTTTGTTTTTGTTTTTTCAGTTTGTTCTTTGCACTGATGTTGAGTTTAAGATGTTTAGTGGATATCCAGTTTGAAATGTCTGAAAAGAAGCTGGAGATTGAGACTGCAAGTCCACAGAGATGTTAGGATAGGATAAGTATATTTGAGAATCATCCTCATGAAGATGGTAACTATATCCACAGGAGCTGATAAGATCCCAAAGAGCAGTAGTATAGAGAAAGAAGAGTATTTAGTGGGCACATAATGCATGCTTGTTGATTGATTGGTCAGTCACCTGTCCTTATATAATCATTTTTTTATAAAGAATTCATTGGTGATTTGGGATCACTAATGACTTAATTTCAATTGAATGCAAACATCAATCAAAAGTTGACTATTGTAATTGCATTAGAATATTAAACATTAAATAGATTATGCATATTACCTTTGAAATATGATGGCATGTACTAATTGAGTTTTCTTTAATGAGTCTTAAATAAATAATGTAATGTATTATCAGATAGGGTTTCACCATGATAAATACAATGCATTATTTTGCGTCCAAAGAACAGACAATTCAATGATCATGAGTTGAAGTAAAATCTGAAAAGGCATACATAAGCTTGTATGGTTGGTGGTAAAAACATTTTGGAATTTTTTTTTTCCTGAAACTGTCTAATTTATGAAAATATGCGTAAGATTATGAGCATATATTCCATATGCTGATTTGGCAACATGGGGGAAAAATAGGTTCAAATTCATCCTCTGACACACAAGGTTTTTTACCCTGGGTAATTCGTTTCACCTTACATTTCCACGGGCAATTTTTTTATTTAGTACTTATTTTTCTGCAATTGCATGTAAAAAAAATTTTACATGTGTTTTTAAAATTTTGATTTCCAGATTGTCTCCTTCCCTCTCCACCACCCTTACTGAGAAGGCAAGCCATATTATCACACCTGTTATACATATGTAGTCATGCAAAACATATTTCAATATTAGTCATGTTATAAAAGAAAACAGACAAAACAAAAACAAAAATAAAGAAAATTGAAAACAAAGTTTGCTTCCATTTGTATCCAGACTGCATCCGTTCTTTCTCTGGGGATAGAAAGTATTTTTCATCATAAGTCATGGGCAATTCTTTAAGAATTTGGGTGTACATCAGATGCCAATTCATGGTGATAGAAATTTAATCATAAGAATTCCCTTTACCAGTGAAATCAGAGGTCGCTATTCATATCCCCATATGCATATTGCTATTCACCACTAAAATTCCATTCTGAGTTTTATCATGTCATTTAGTCTACATTTGTGTACTATGCATAATTCCATCATTATGTGTGTCATTTGAAATACTTAATCTTTTGAGACTATTGTACTAAATGGTATCAATAGAGAAATTCATCGGTTATAAAAAGACAAGTTTTTGTAACAATAAACGGTCTAAGATTATTGAAAACACCATGTAGTTTCCCAGAGGCAATCCAGCCTACTCTCTGCATCCTATTCAACTCCTGGATCAACTTACGGACTTTGGACATTTGTCCAAAATCTACACAGGTTTTGATATACCAACAAACTAGAGTTCACGTAAAGCACCATGTTATTACATTGACACTTTTTTTTCTTTCCACTTTGCTTTTTCATTATGGAAGTTTCAGCTAATTTGGTTATAAATTAAGGGTAGAAAAAAGTAATTTAAATAATGGAAGAGTTCTTTCAAATAATTATCAAATATTCATTTAGCACTTACTACGTGCCTGATTCTTTGTTGGCATTGTGACTATAAAAACAAAACTCTCGTGGAGCTTAAATTCTATTAAAGGTATTGACATTCATACATATATGAATATATGCAATCTATATATACACATAAATACATATATGTGGAATATATCAATACATATATACATAAATAATTAGATTAACAAAATATAAAGTAGTTTTCATTAGAGAGGGTATGAATATTTGAAAGGAACCAAAAAAGTCTTTGTATATAAGGTGATCCCTTAGCCGTATCTTGAAGAAAGTAAGGCATTCTTTGTAGGTGAGATGAGGAAAAAGTACATTTAAGTTGTGAAGGACAGCCAGTACAAACATACAGAGTTGAGAGATGGAGTGCCATATGTCAAGAACAGCAAGGAGGCCAATTTGACCAGGCCAAAGAGTGTGAGAATAATGGGAGCGATGATGTGCCTAGAAGGTTGATCTCTTAATGCTTTGAAAATTGTGTCACATCCAGGGGAAAAAATAATTCTGTGCACACTTGTTATGGTCTAGTCACTCTTCCCAATTTGATAACCTTAGATTCCATTTCCGTTTGTTTGGAGATCACCTAAGGTATTTGAAGTATTGGGTCATGTCGAGGTTCCACTGGCATTTTTAAAATGAGAATGAATTATTATGGAAACTAGCAAATCTGTTTCTTTTTTACACATATTTGTTGTCTTCTCTCCAATCACATGTGTAAATGCCCTTGGAATGACCTAGCTAACATTATGCCAAGTCATTTTCTCCTTCACTGACTTTTGATATTTTGTCAGTGGGTTTGGAGGGAGATATACACTGGACCTGTCATGTCATTAATATAGTTAACTACTACGTGAGGAAACTGTCTACCAATTAAGATCAGCAGATTTTCTGCAATTGATAGTGTTGCCCAGAGGAATGAGAGGTACAGTAACTTGCTCAGGGTAATATAGCAAGTATGTATCAGAGGCAGAATGAGAACAAACATCTAAATGGCTTCATGCCTGGCTCTTTATTCAATATGCAACACTCTTAGTCCACAATCTTCCAATATTCCTCCTGCTATAATGCCTTGAAAAGGTGTTTGCCTTCTAAATGTGTGTTTAGACATGAGTTGTCTATCATGTTTCTCTGCTTACCAAGGAGATAAGGTATATACTGGTTGAGGTGATTTCTGGGGTCTTCTGTCCTCCTCACTGCTTTATTGACCACTTTATGTTACTAAACATCTACAAGAAATGGTATTAAAGAAAGCCTTTATCTTGATCTATAACCTTGTTTTTTCAGCCTCAATACTTTGAATATGTCAGTTTGGAGCTATGGTTAATTGCACATAGTAACTTCCTATGTTTCCCAGGGTGACGGTCTTAGTTGGAGTTTTAGTCCTGGCCTGGTATCCAGTAAGGGGAATGAATTAGCAATGAAACATACCCAATCACATTAAAACACTGGAAACATGATCAGATAACGATTTAGTCAGAGAAGTTTGGTCTTGGGTGTTTCAGAAGTTTGTAGAAGCAATTGCAGAGCCTTTTCAGGGGCTGAACATTTTACACATAGTGCAAGCTTTGTCCAAATGCTTTTCTCCACCCGTCCCCCAGCCAGAGAGTGTACCAGTTATTTGTCTATATGGTAGACAAGGATTTGAATTTTTTTGAAAAGATGAGCAATTAGAATAGTCCAATCTCCAAAGAGTTTCAGATTTTTGTTTTAATAGGGAAAATGTGGATATTTGAGTCATTCACGTGGATATTTTGGCAAGGAATATATATGGCCTCTCTCTCTCTCTCTCTCTCTCTCTCTCTCTCTCTCTCTCTGTTTCTGTATATATATGTATATATAGTGTATGTTCATGTGTGCATATATATATATATGTATATTTTATACATGTATAGAGATGGATAGGCAAACAGACAGACACAGAGATAGAAACAGAGGCAGAGAGAGCAGGAGGGAGGGGGAGGGCGAAGGTCAAATCCTCCTTTTAACAAACATATACTGTATAATTAACAGATTTAAGAAGGTCTAATAAAGAAAGGCAATTGTTGCCACATTTAGAATTATTGATAGCAGAGAGATTATTATTCTGTCTTTACGCTTGCAATTGCATATATTTCAATACATATTAGATATATTCTATCAAAAGAAAAAAATAAGCACTGGCCCTGGAATCAGGAGGATCTGGGTTCAAATCCAGCCTCAGACAGTTGACTCACTTACTAGGTGTATGACCCTGGGCAAGTCACTTAACCCCAATTGCCCTGCCTTCCCCCTTCCAAAAAAAAGGAAAAAAAATAAATGTCACATGAACTATATGTTTAATGAAGATTGTTTGTATTAGGAAAGGAGATGCTATAAGTATCATACAGTTCTGATCATTAAAGAGTTAGACACATTGTGAAATGGAGTCAGAATTAGAAAGGTGGCAAATGGATTGGTAATTGCTGCTTTCTTTTTAATTATCTTTGGCTGGGTAAGTAAAAGTATTGTTTTTAATCTTCTCCCTTTTTTGAATCTTCCATTTTAGGATATACTAAAAAATCAATCCCCAAATAACTTTAAAATCCTATACCCTCAATATAACTTTTTTCTGTATTTGGTTAGAACCAGCCATTCTTTATACCTTCATGTCTTAGGTTCCATTGCCATTACCTCTTATAATACATAAAATATCAAGGTGGTAGAGGCCAAATATGTTCATTCTGTTATTATTGTTAATGAAAGTAGATGACTGAAAGGCCAACAGAACTCTGATATTCTATGCTACTTGCTCTTCTAATTTTATTAACAAATGCTCTCAAAAATTATTTGACTTCTCTGGAGCTCATGTCAATCTCCACTGAAACACATTTTCTCCTTTAGTGGTTTTTGCTCTTTTATGAGATTATATTTCTCCTAATGCCAACTTCATTGAATTATAAACTTAGAGGTTAGAGAGACCTCAGAGCTCACCTACTGCAGCCATTTCATTTTACATATGGGAAAACTGAGGCCCAGAGAAGTTAAGTCACTTTCCTTTGGTCTCTTGGGGAGTAAAAAGTAGAACTGGGATTAGCCTCTCTTGCTCTTAACTGGCTCTTACTCTCTACCTGGAAAAGTATTGAAATGTTTTCTGAGCCTATTTAATCTAACATTTCCCTAAGGCATGGTGATAGAATTAATGTCTTTATTCTTATCCATATCCTACTTTTTAAAGAGAAAATAGCTTCTTTAAATGTCATCTTGTAGCTGCCATCATTTCATAATTTTCATATTGATGTTCTAATTTAGTAATTAATTTGACTTTGGATTTAATCAGACAATGGTCTGATTCCACATAGACAACTACTTCTGAAATTTTTTGTCCGTAAGTAGTATTTTCCTCTCCTTTGAGAGAATGAATTAAACATTCTATAATTTTATGTTTAATGTTTACAACATGCATAACTTTCTCTTCCTATAATAATGTGAATGTCTTTCCCCAACCTCAAAAACCTCTTGCTTGATCTGTCCATCACTACTACCCATTTTCCTATATTTCTTCTTCCTTCTGTACCTAAACTCCTTGATTTTCTTTTCTCACACTAGATTTTGTTTTCACTTGATGGTCTCAACACTTCTAATAGTTTCATTTATCAGCTCTTTACTGATGATCTTCAAGTTTATTTATGCTGACCTAACTTCTCACCTCCAAAATCACATCTTCAACTATCCATTAGACACCAGAAACTGGATGTCAAATAGACATTCTAAACTCAGCTTGTCCCAAACTAAACTCATTGTCTTTCCCCCAAAATGCTCCTGACTTCTGAACTTCAATGATAATTTTAAGGGTAACACTATCCCAGTCACCCAGGCTCACAATCTAAATGTCATACTCAACTCTCCACTGTCTTTCACTCCTCTTACACAATATGTTGCCAAGTCCTGTTAATTTTACCTTTATAACATCTTTCACATGTACTCTGTTTTCTCCTTTAACTATGCCTCTACCCTGGTGCAAGCACTCATGATATATGTAATGCCTGTACATTGTGATAGCCAGGTTTGTCTCTCTGCCTCAAGTCTCTCACCACTCCAATCCATCCTCCACTTAGCTACCAAATTAATCTTCCTAAAGGGAAGATTTGAACATGTCACTTCACCCATTAAAACAAAATTCCCATGGCTCCTTATCCTTTCCAGGTTCAAATATGGCATACTCTTTTTTGCACTCAAAATGCTTCACAGGCAGAGCCAAGATGGTAGAGAAAAGCCAGAAAGTTGCCTGAGCTCTCCCCAGTTTCCCTTGGAAACAACATTAAATCAACACTATAAATGGATTCTGGAGCAACAGAACCCACAAAAAGAAGGAGTAAAACAATTTTACAGCTAAATATAACTTTAAAGGATTTTAGGAAAGGTCTTTCTCACTTGGGTAAAATGGGAGTACAGCCCAGCACA